>NW_018226953.1:22717-66475 GCF_001263595.1 Phalaenopsis equestris
GTCTTTTTGTTCGTGAACAGCTCGTGTTCGGCTCGTTAAGCAAACGAGCTGAACACGAACACACTTTTTGAGCTCGAAATATAAACGACGGCTCTTTTACACCCCTAGATGGAACACACTCGCTATAACCGGTCCTCCTTAATCTACGCAAGTTAAAGATAGCCCAACTTCAAATCCGCGAGTTCGAGACTACAAAAATATACAAAAAACCAAAAACAAACATCAAAGAACATGCAATCCCTTACAATAAACAAACATCAAAGAACGTGCAATCCCTTACAAACCCTCATACCTTAATAAGCAGAATGGAAACGCCTTCCCACAATACAAAAAGACGCGACAATAAAATGTTCAAAATTCATCAGAAAAGAGATCATATAATCCAAAAAAGATAAATATAAATTCAGCCAAATTACATTAGATAACAAAGCAAGCGTCTCTCTCCATCCCATAGCGATGCAGGAAAAGATTAATAAAATCACGATCTATACCACCACCAGCAGATCAGATCTCTAATGAGCTTTCCCGTCAGATGAAACATGATGCAACGAATTGGATGCTTGTACGAAAACAAAATACAACCAGCTCCATTACTCAAAAGTCTGTAAATAAACCAAACCCCATAAAACAAAAACAGGACCAAGGGAACAACCAAACCGTCTCACCGAATCCAAATCAACACTAGAAATAAAGAAATAGAGCAAACCTAAAGATTGAAAAGCAACGAGACAGAATTAGATCCAGAAACAAAAATAATTACTATGTCTCCACTACAATCCAAATCCACTCACCGGTCCGATTCCCCTCGAACGAGCCGCCTCCGGCCGTAGAACGAGACCTGAACCCTTCCGAGCAGGCGTGGCGGTGGCCGGCACCTGTGAGGCGGACAGAATTATTGCCGCGAAGAAGGACATATAAAACCAGTGAATCTGATTGGAGCCCACGAAGTAATGCTTATTTGGCAGACTTGGATAGGTCCTGGACTGTGTTCGGTGTTTGGAAACGGTAGTGGAATCAGCGGCATCGGATCCTAGGCCCGCGAGGGAATCTTTCGGGTAGGCTTGGTAAGATTGTCAACCAGTTAAGTGGGAAGTGATTTGGGTTTCATGAGCTAACAAGTCAAGCTAGAGTTAGACCCGAGTTAACTTATTAGCCCGTGAGGTTAATTTAATAAATAATTGATGTAAAATATATTTAAAATATATTCAATTTTAACTTTTTATCTTTAAATTTAAATTATTGAATAAGATATAAAAAATAATATTTTATATTTTATAATAAGTGATTTATTATTATTTCTCTCTTATATCTGATTATTTACTCTATTTATTATTTTAATATACTACTTACTCGAATTATTTTTTTTTCATAATCCAAGCCGGCTCAAATTTTTAAAATTAAGTTTGATTTCGAGCTCGAAATTGATTATGTTAATTAAACTCAAGCTCAAGCGAGGGTGGCTCTAGCTTCACTCAACTTGTATACAACACTCCCTATTTGTGGCTAACCACCTCCTTGGAATTCACATTGTCGTGTGTGAGTCGGTGTTGGACCAGATATCCAGTTTGGTCGAACCATTCTCATGTTGAACTGACACAGGTCCATCGGTTAGCTCATGCTTGAGATCAAATCAAACGAACAGTTATGTTCAATGTTGGTCAAATCACTTGGTTCAGCCTGCAAATATCATTCAATTTAGGATTTTTTCAATAATATGACTGTAGATGATGATGGCTCTTAGCTATAATGCCACTCAATTTTATTTCTTATTTTATTTATTGTTCTTTTATGAAATATATTAAAAAATATCATGTGACCTACACACCTAATTTGTATAGTTTATGAGTGATGATGGACATTTTTTATATCATTGTGTTAAAATTATTCAAATAGATTGTTGCTTTTATACACGTGTGATCATCAACATGACCCAAGATATTGAAATGATATTCCTTAGTCATGACTTAATTTTTTCACTTAGGGCTATCAATGAGGCGATTTCAAGTCGAGCTATGGCTAGCTTGAAATCAACTCAAGTAGATTGAGTTTAGATCGAAATAGACTCATGGCTAGTTACGTTCAATTTCAAGCCAGGTCGGCTCGAAAATTGATTAGAGCTCAATTGGGTTGTAAATCAAAACAAGATGGCTCAAATTAAGGTATTTGGATCCGTTCTAGCACAAAATTGGTTTGTAACTCTTTATATTTGATTTTATTTACAATTATATATATTTTTTTATGCATAAAAAAATATTTTAAGCTGATCTCAAGCCAGTTCAAGCAGATTAACACATGGCTCAAATTTAATTCAAAGTTTCATCTCTTTTATTTCGGTATGATCTCAATCCGAGCTAAAATTTAGATCAATTTTTGAGTGATTAATAATGCTCAAGCTCATTTCACTGCCCTATTTGTACTTGATACTCCTACATGAGCATCATATTGAGATTTATTTATTATGCATAAGTTTATTAAGATTATCTTAATAGAATAAATTTTAGCATACATATCATTTAATTTTTGTGCATTGAATATAATAACCAGTTTTGCATAGCATATTGAGTTATTTGCTCACTCCTACGTTTAATATTTTTTTAGAAAATGGTAAGGTTTCAGTAAGATGATGTTATTAATGTTATTGATATGGATACACATAAAATTTTGTAATTATAAAATAACTCTACTAATTTGAATCTATTAACAAACTATGGTTATATATATATATATATAATCAAACAGCTCATGCAACAACAAATGCGATTATATATTTACACACACGGAGAGAGAGAGATATATATATATTATACGAGCCCCGATCATTGCTCATGCGCCTAAGTATTCGAGTACCACACCATACACTCGAGGGGAATCGAACTCAAACCAGAGATGACTTACAACTGACAAGCAGATGCCCAACCAATTGAAGATTTAGAAATAATATAAACAACAAGATAAGTGATATTAAATCATCAAAACAATGTCATTTTACACAGTGAACAATGAAACATAAAATTACATTGGCATATCAAAATCCTGACATCAGGTAGAGTAGAAAGCCAAGCCTCTACTTACAACAATAATATTGAGAAAAATTTAAAATTTGTAAAACAAAATTACAAGAAAGGAATCAATACATACCCCTGCAAAACAACCATTCTCTCTGAATCCAAATCAGAATAACTTTATTCTTTCTTTTTGTTTGGGATTGGAAACATTAATAGTTAGTGAGTATCCATAGAGTGAAGAGCTCCTAAAATTCCACAATTTTACTTGAGTTTATGTAGCCTTTTAGCTGAGCTCAATGTATTGGACAAAAGCATGGCTATGGTCATCGGTCCAACTCCACCGGGCACCGGAGTAATAGCCGAAACCACTTCAGAAGCCTCATCGAAGCACACATCGCCTACCAGTCGATATCCTCGAGCACTTTCCGGATCCTAAAACGTCAAGGCAAAGTGAAAAGGTCAAGAGAACGAGTTTGAGCTTGAGTTTGAGTTCGAGTTAGAGAGCTTCGAATCAATAAATATAAGGAAGACTCATATACATACCACTTCATTCTTATGTATTTACATATCTAATTCTTGAACTTTAATTTTACATATATGCCACCTGACCAATGAATGAAAAGGGTATTTCACTTTTTTAAAGTGAAAATAGTGGCATTTTTATGTGATATGAAATATTTGGGTAGTATACATGTAAAAAGTAAAATCTTGGTGTTAAATATGTATATACATAGGAATTAGGTGTAATGCATGTAAATGCCCATAAGCAAATCTCCATCCAAAGTAAAAAAGGATTCTGGGCTCCCAGTTTTGATGTAACAAGTCAAGATTAAACAAAAGTTATATTGTGATAATTTCAAAATTTTGGTCATATCCAACACCAAAACTTTAATTCTTACATTGATACCATCAAAATCTTTAAAAAATACCACCATTTTACCTTTTAAAAAACATGTACGTAAATCTTCAACAATTTAACATGATTGCAATTATCTTTTTCATGTGTGCAGGGGAGTGACTACAACTTACATCAACAGGATTAATTCCGACGTCTATAACGACAGCTCCAGGTTTCAGCCAGCTACCCCGCACCAGATTTGCAACTCCAGCGGCTGAAATAACTATGTCGGCTTGTTTTGTAATTTCTTCGGGGTTTTTAGTGTAAGAATGCACCATTGTTACTGTTGCATTTGCTCGCTGTTCAAATAATTGCATGGTCAAACTTAATAGAAAGTACAAGCGTCATGAACTTGAACAAAGAATGAAATCCTAAAAAAAGATCAGAGATGCGGTATGTGTTGAGATCATTTACAATCAAGATAGAATATACAACATCATACCATAAAAAAGTCCAAAAACATCTCAAAAGAAAGGAAGATCTACATAAATACCATTCATTTCCTAGTTATTTACATATTTAACACCTAAAACTTTAATTTTTACATACACGATACCTTACCCATGCATGAGGAGGTGTATTTCACCTTTTAAGAGTTAAATTGGTGGTATGTTTGATGTGATATGAAGGATTTGGGTGGTATAAATGTATTAAAGTAAAGTTTAGGTGTTAGATATGTAAATATGGGAGAATTGAGTGGTGCAGCAGGCATACCAAAAGAACGGCTTCTTCTTGTAAATATCATGCTATCATATATTTCAAAAATATAAGTCCCAGATGATGAAACCCAACTTTTGATTGACAATTGCATAATATTGGAGGGAAATCCCAATATTGTCTCTTCATTGAATAGAACAAAGGGAGGACATCTGAATAGTATTATAAAAAAATCATCCCCAGCAAGATAGAATCCACATAAGTCCCAAAAACAAAATCAAAACAAACAAAGATTTACATACATACCACTTAATTCCTATGTATTTGCATATCTAACTCCTAAACTTTAATATTTTTATATATGCCATCTTACCTATGCATGAAAAGGTGTATTTCACTTTTAAAGGGTTAAAATTATGTTATTTTTAACTTGATATTATCCCAAGCAAGTTAGAATTTATAGAAATCACAAAAAACAAACAAAAAAAGGAAGATTTACATACATGCCACTCAATTCCGATGTATCTACATATCTGACACCTAAACTTCAATTTTCTCATACATGCCACCTTACCTGTACTTAAGAAAGGTATATTTCACTATTTAGGAGTTCAAATGATAGCACTTTTTTAAGGGATTCGAAGGAATTGGGAGGCATAAATATAAAAAGTAAAATTTACACGTTTGGATTGTAAATAAAAGGGCTTAGTGTTGTATCTATGTAAATGCCCCCAAAAAAACTAGAATGAACTTGTAATAAACCAGAAACAAGATAACAAAAAGAAACACCTGCAATAACAATGCAGCAGGCATCCCAACGATATTGCTTCTTCCAATCACGACAGCTCGCTTTCCCTTGATTTCAATTTCATACCTGCGAAGAAGTTCGATGCATCCTTTCGGCGTGCACGGGACGAATAAAGGATCTCTACCTTGCATGGCAAGACGACCAATATTCAACGGATGGAAACCATCGACATCTTTCTCGATAATAACAGCATTCAAAATTTTCTCCTCATGCATGTGCTGTTAGCAAACACAAACAAAGCATAAATCAACTATCCCATTGAAGATATGAAGGATTCATTAGCAAAATCATAAATAAGTGCTTCAGCTTTATTTTATTATATTTCCATTCTTACATATATTTACATGTAGTCCGAAGAAAAGATTCATTTTAAGGGTTTCTTGAAAAGGCGAGTAATCATGAAAAACACACATCAGCAAAAGTGTCATAGTCTCAGCAAAGTGGGAACCAGAAGACAATAGAGAAAAATGTTAAAATAGTTCCCAAACTCTTTGCAGATGGTCATTTTAGTCTCAAAGTCTATAAAAGTGTCAATTTAGTCCAAATTTTTTTAATATGGGCTGAAATAATCTTTACGAAGGATTATTTCAACCCTAAATTAAAGAGTTTAGGGACAAATTTATCAGTTTTAAAGACTCTAAGACAAAAATGACCATATGTACACAATTAGGGGACTATTTTGACACTTTGCTTGAAGATGATACAACCATGGGTGTCCCCTCAATAAGAACAGATGAATCAATAAGGATTCAAATTAAAACATTCATCTATAAAAAGATTTATTCATACAAGCAAAATCCATAAAACCCCAACTGAAGTATTTATAGAAAGAGAATTTACATACGCCACACTTATATATCTAATACTTCAAAATTTGATATTTACATATACAAAACTTCCATACCATAATCACAACAAATTTTATGCATGAAAAGGAATACTTCACTCAAAAAGAAGTTGATAATACTATTATTTTTTATGTGATGTTATAGATTAAGTGTTATATATGTAAATGTATAAGAATTGTATGGTATGTATGTAAATCCCTCTAATCATAAAAGCAAGTCAAAATTGCATCACTGAGGAAACAAGGAAAGCAACATACCCGAGGTAGAGGCAATTGAACAAGGATGCCATGAACTGAAGGATTAGTGTTGAATTGGGAAATATGCTCGATAACTTCTTCCTCGGAACAATCCTCGGGCAAATTAGCTTCATAAGATGCAATTCCAACATCTTCGCAAGCCTTCTTTTTATTGCGCACATAAGTTTGGGAATCTTTTCTCGAACCAACTAGAATAACTGCCAATCCAGGTACAATGCCAGTTGTTTCTTTAATCTTGTCTATCTCGATAGCAATTTCATCTCTAATCTTCTTCGCGACTGATTTTCCATCAAGTAACTTTGATGATGTGTCGGTTGTCATAGCAACTATAAATGAATTTGAAGACAATGGCAAGTAAAATAACTTAATCAAGTATTATTCATTTGAACTGATGACAAGGTTAGTGATATGGTAAGGGCTCATATTACTAAAAGAAAACATAAATTTATGAGAAATAAAAGAGCTAAAGTAGCTAAGCACGCCAACTCTTTCGGTATATGTACTCGCATGCATATATAACAAACCATAGAACGAAGAGTTTTCCGTACTACAATATTTCCACAGACATCCGATGGAAATAGAAAACTGTCCGGTAGAAGAAAAGTTGAAATCCAATGAATTTGAGTGTGTCAATCACCCAATGTTGATCCTTCTTGTGATATTGTGGAGGAAACCAAATTGGCTCTGTTGAAGCTGAATAAAAAATTTGGAGCAAGAGATGTACAAGTCGTTGATGTCAACTTTGAGAGAGAACTAGAATAGAAAATAGCGGGGGATGAGATCCCAAATTAATGAAAAGGATGATGCATCAAGAAGATTGAGCAGTGTTGATAAACTAAAGCTGATTGGTGTAAAATCTACCTGAGAAAATATTGTGAGATTAATAAGCAACAAAGGCATCCTAGTTTTCTGAATTAAAAAGTAAAATAACTTTATAAATGAGAACCTTGGCATTGATGTAATTTGTACCATTTGCATAACCGCAAGAGATAAGTAGACAAATCTTCAATATACTTTGTATGGTCGTAGTTCACAGGATTATGTGCAATAATGTATGAATTTTCATCATAATAGACCTTTCAAGGTAATCTTAACCCATTATAACTCACAGATTCTGAGCTCCATAGACCTAAACGTGATTCTATACCATATCTTGTTGCCACATTTTATTTCTTTACTTGTTCAATTCATGAGGTTGTCTCTTGAAAACATACAACAACCTTAATTTTATCCATTATTAAACATGGAACTCACAAAACTGCATCTTGAATACTTAAAGTCAAATTTTACACCTTTTTGTATCAAATTCATTTGCATGGTGTTCCCCTCAAATATTGTAGAATTCTATACACCGTCGAAAATATGATTCTTTAATATTATAGATAAACTGACTCACAACTCTAATAGCACAAGCAACATAAATTTTAGCATGTAACAAGTAGATAAGTCTCACAACTAATCCTTGATAGGAGATTTTTTCTATTTTCAAGTCTTTCAGACCATCTCCAGGTTTATGATTGAATTTTATGAGCTCACAACAAGATATCACGCCAACTGACCTATAACTTTCAACAAGCTTATTATAATTGTTATTTTTTATATAAGGATTCCAATAATTTTGAACCTTAATGCCAAGGAGATACGCAGCAAAATCAAATTCCTTGAATAATCTTTCCTTTGAGCCCCTAAAATAACTTTTTGGATGTTTTTTTGAAAAGAAAGAGCTCTTGTGGCAGAATGTAAGTGGCTGTATTTTCATTCAACCACTTCATTTTGTTAGGGTATATATATAGTAGAATACTTCTGCATAATTTATTTCTCTTAAAATATGAGGAAAGAAAACAACAACAACAAGCCTTTATCCCATTGGGTAGGCTACAAGAATCATTTTTTTTTCATTTTATCCTATTTAGTGTCATATTTTCATTTAAATAAATTAAGATCATTTTTTATACAATATGCCCAAGCTACCTTTCTCTTAAAATAAAAGAATGAGGAAAGAGAATATTTAAAATAGCCTTTGATATTATCAACTTAATTCAACGCCAAATTGAATTTAAATATGTTGTGAGAAGCAAGAAAGTAGATACCCATACTAGTTTTAACTTTTCCTAAAAAGATCAAAGATTCATGACAAGCAAGTAAAATCGTTGATAAAAAAATAAAGCATCAAGCTCCAGAGATACTTGGTGACAATATTGGTCCTCAGATATTACTATGAATGAGAAAAAAAGAATCATTCACTTAAAAAACTACAACACATTAATGTTGCTAGTTCACAAATATCACAATAAAAGTCTTTAATATTAATTTCTTTAAATAATAAAGAAGCATTAGTTTGAAAATCATAAAAGATGGGCAACCAAAAATAATATTAAAGCCAAATTCTTTCTTGTTGGATTTAAAGGTTTTTGAGAAAAATTAATATAGAATTTTCTTGATCAATGGATTTCTCAATGTGATGGAGAACATATATTTATTCACTCAAGTACAATCTCCCTCCTTGTGCCCTACTCATAAAAGACAATTTTGTTAATTTAACTCAACATTGCACTTAGAATCTTTAGCTTTTAAATGAACGACTGTTGGTAAACAATTTAGGTGCACAAAGGATATTTCAAAGCGTCTCATTTATTAATTAAAAATTGCTCCATAAATGGCAACATTATCAAGGATTTATCAACAATATGAATATTTCCTAGTAGTTGAGACAAAAAAAGTGTATAAAATAAACTTGTGGGCAGCGTTAATCATATGATCTTCAGCTCTTGCATCAATTTTCTAAAAAATAAAAATGAACATCTTCGAATCTTTAAAGGCATGACAAAAGGAAATAATTAAGAACACTAGAGTACAAATACTTGTCGTAGATATTTTTTATAATGCTCCAAAAATTTTTTTAGCCTTTCTATCCAATTTTTATGGAACCCAATAGATGATATTTTAATGTTACCTTCTCCGTTTTGTCTTTTCTCCTTATGTTCTCAGATTTTAATTTTGTGATTTGTCATGGAGTTTCCAACATTTTTACTATGCATGTCAAAATTATTGGCAATATGTGTATTATAGATTATCACTATTGATTATCTTTACAATGGTTGCTTGCTTGCAGCCCTCAATAGAAAAAGGCTGAGTATGAGCACTCCACTAGATTGTTGGTGATCACAACTTCAATTCTTCCTTCCTTATTTCAGATGGCGGAAATGCCTTCATTTAGTGACGGTAAATCCTCCCTTTCAAGAATTTGTACAATTACACCATCAAACTCATCATTTAATCTAGAAAAGAACATCGTACATACGATCTCTTGCAACATAATTTTTATTAAAAAATTGCAAATTTATTACATTCCAGCTGGATCCTTTGATAATGAAATATCTTTTGTCATAAGCTTTGTTAAAGTTTGAATATGACGTGATCGATTATTCTTGTTTTCTAAATGAGATATTGGTCAGGACTTCATGGATTTGTTTGACATCATAAGCTTTGAAATATGCATGCTCATCATACGTCATAATTCTTTTGCCGAATGAAGGAACAAACATGTATCATTTCTCTCTAAAACCGAAGAGTTTTTTTTATAGCCAAGATATCACCAGTTTTATTCATCACAAATTTTAAATGTAAAATCTTCTAGCTTAGGTTTGATTTTCAGTAAATGGCCTATTTTTCCTCTTTTCTTAAGAATGTGTAAACTAATTGCAACAGCTTTAGATAGTTCTTTTAATTCAACAAAAAACTTGAATAAATGGTCAGCAACTCTCCCGTTAAATTGGGATTAAATTTTTTCAATCCAAGGCAACTCGATACAATAGTAATATGAGCAAAATTATAGTTTTTTATGAAGGGAAACCATGGCAATAATGCATTCATAGGAACAGGAAAAAAATATTTCCATTTTAGAAATAAAAAAGAAGTGAAAGTAGAGAAGACATTCAAGAAACAAAAAATCCTAAAGCTTTAATTGGAGAATAATTTATTGTATCTTTCATTTTAACATTTACATAACTTGTACTATCTAGTAAAGCTTGTAGTAAGAAACATAAAAATTAGGGAATAAAAATAACTACAATTAATTATAATAATCCTGCGGATTGGTGAGTTGGCAGCAATTTTTTGTCTCATGGATCGATGAGATGGAAATGTCAAGGGAGGAAGAAGGAGAAAATCAATGCAATAATTAAAGAGCTGTTTTAACAATTAATGGTTTATAGAGCGAAGGTATAAAGCATTCACAACTCATCATCAGCTTCCCATTAAAAGACGAAATCATTTTAGGATTAAGCCAATGATAGAGATGGGCTGAGGAACGAAGAAAATCTAGCAATTTTGCAGAAGTATGGGAGAGGCTCTCAAGCTCAATATTAAAAATGTACAAATATACAACAGAAGAAAAAGAAAAAGTATGGAATGATAATAAAAAAATAATAATAATGCAACAACTTCAGCCAACAACAAGACTCAGAATATCAAAGATACAAGTATTTCAGTCAAGGCCAACGATATTTGCAGAAGCATGAGTGATATTACAATTTACTCAAATCTTTAGCCACAAGACTAAAAGGACAATTTTGTCAATTGTTAGTTATTAAAATAGGGCTTAATATGTTTAGTGTTAGGTTGTGCACGATTGTTGTCTTGAATCTTAGAGTTACAGTTTGCCAGAGATCGCCTACCTCTCAAATTGTAGGTCTAAATTTTATGTATTTTGGATTATATCTTTATGATTCGGTATCGGAGGAATAAAACATATTATTTCTGCACTAAGTTATGCGAAATTTGTCTCGTTCCTATCAAATTAGTATCAGAACATTCGAGGTCGCTGCTCCACTAGAAATCTTTAGTGTTCGCATTTGAGGCCGCTGCTACGCCTTGTATCGTTCCAAAATCATCACTGTGTCGCCTTCGTGACCGAACTTTGTGATGCTGTCGCGATTTGAGCTAGTTGGGAAGCCAACAAAAAGATCTTGGATCGCATTAGTGACGGAACTTGCCGATACAGTCAAGATTCGAGCTAGCTAGAAAGCCAATATTGAGATTGCGGGTCGACTTCGTGACCAAACCTCACGACACAGTCACGATTCGAGCTAGCAAAGAAGCCCCGCGACATTGCCTTCGTGATTGAATGGTGTCAGAGTTAACTATCACAACCCGACTCGAAGCTTAAAATTAACTAAGACAAGTACTGCGGTCAGATAGTATTAACATTTCATTTTACTTTTCAAAAATTTAAGAAACTTCCAATATATTAAAAGAGTCATTAATCCACAAGTGCAAAAATTTAAATCATCTAACAACAACATCCACAGACAATTTTTCAATCATGACTGAACAGTAGAGCAATATCTGATAGAGATATTAAGGAAAGATATCATCATAAAAATACCTAGTAATAGTAGTCCTTCTCTGATAGACCAAATCTCTCCTCTCAGACATATCTCCTCAAGTTTTTATTCTCCTGAAATAAAATATTAACTGCAATTGTAAGTACAACTTACTGAGTAATTATAATCTAATATTTACTAAATTTCTTATGCTATGCTATTCTATGCATGAAGGAAAATGCATTAAATTTAATTAAAACTTTAATTTTAGTCATTTGCATTCCACTTTAATTAATTACTATTTTTAATCTTTGTAGAAGTCATAACAAGATTACTTTCATACCTGAACGTATTCTCAAAAATGTGCCCGAAGGCACCCTCAAAATGTCCAAATACACCCAAAAAAATGTACCTGAATGTACCCTCAATTTGCATTTAAATACGCACATTTACCATTTCCTTCAACGTGCATGAGTTTATTGCATCCACTGACAGTACCATCTAGAAGTAATCCTATACGACATAAATCTTTAACTTTCATTTCCTTTAATTTAAATTACTTCCTTTTTTTTTAACATTAAGCATTCTTTTTCCTTTTCTCCTTCCATTTCTCCTTTCATTCTTGAGTTACAACATGCATACAAACATAAAATATTTGGCTCAAGCATTAAAGAAATTATTTATTTAATAAACTTTAAATTTAATACTAATACATATAAGTAAGAAAATAATTACTCACCTTGACTTAGAAGAGCTATAAAAATCTTTATTCCTTCACTTCACTTCTTTGGACAGTCTCCTTTATTAATTGAAAGAACATACTTTAATTAAAAACCATTCACTTTAAATATATCATTGAATTAAATATTTGCATCAGTTATCCAAAAGATGTTATCTACTTAATTTTATTCAAGCAGGAGTATAAATAAAAATATAAAATTACCTCCATTTATCTCTTTCCTTCTCCTTACAAAATTCACGATCCCAAACACTTAGGGCCAGTTTGGGGCAGCTTATTTAGGTGCTGCGGCGTTTTCAGGCATTCCGGCGGCTTAACTATACCGCACTGCGTCCCGCTTCGAGTAATTCCTTAAGGTCTTTGACGCGGCTCTCGACCCGCGCCCCAACGTTCGGCCGCAATATTTTCCCTAGATACCCGTGAGTTCCCTCGCGCTCTCCCTCCCTGGTCGGTGCCTGCGATCGAATTTCTTCTTACCCTAGAAGAGATTGGCCCAGATTCCTTTCGATTTTTCTGTTTGATCGTAAGGTATGCTTTATCTCACTGTCAATCGTAGCGGTATCGATAGCCGCTGGTCGTGAACGGTTGAACATCGCTGGTCTTTGTTTTTTTTTCTTCTTCACGGAAGAGCAAGGGATTCATTACAGAAATTTGGTTTCGATTTTTTCTGTTTCCTTAAGCTAACTCCCGAATATTGGTTTCGATTTCTTCGTTCCAGAAATTTTGGTTTCGATTTTTTCTGGGCTTTAGAACTTTCTATGAGAAGAATCCATGATAGCTAAGCGTGGAGAATGCAAATACGAATTTTGGCTTTCATTTCTTCATTCCAGAAAGGTTTCGATTTTTCTGTTTCAATTTTTTCTGGGCTCTAGATCTTTCTATGAGATGAATCCATGCTCTTATCTATAGTTTTATGTTAAAAATGCCAATGGTTATAGCATTGGACAATGTTATAGCATTAGAGCAATGTTAAGAATGACAATGTTTATGACCTACAATTATTTCCTTTCTATAGGAAACATATGTATGAGATTGATTTATTAGAACTTCGTGAGTTAAGTACATACAATTTGACATTATTTATGTATCTAGGTAGCAAATATTGCTCTTGATTGGAATGAAACATTACAACATGTTCCATTCATCTTTACTCAAAATCATGTTTTCTTCCAGTGAAGTTTCAGTATCATTTATAGCTTTGATGGTTGTATCTAGAGGTATAAAATTTATTTTTTTGCTAAAGGCTTTCACCAATGGTTGGGAGATGAATGTTACTGGTGTTAAGCAGAGCTGCGAACTGTTGTTGGGTTTTTCGGTTTTTTTTGTGATCCATTCACCATTCAGTTTTTTGCAAATATGGTATGATCCATTCACATTTCGGAATTTGGTATGTGTTCCATTCGGTTTTTAGCAAATATCAAAATGGAGGAAGAATGAAAACATGTTCCATTTTTTATTTTTTTTTCTAAAGACTTCTATTATCACAAAAGGTAGAAATGGTAGGGTGAATTGCAAGTTGTATTGTTCTCCCTTAAGATGATTTTATGTAATCTGATATAATTGCATAATAAAGACTTTTCGATGTCTTACTGTGGATGTAGGTCATTGACCGAACCACATAATTCATTTGTGTTCTTATATATATCTGTTTTTTTAGCAAATAGCCAGACTGTTTTATGTATTGGTAGCAAATTCATTGAATGGTTCTTTGTACATGATCGAACCTCATTTTAGATTAGACTTTTAAATGACATTCTATTTTTAGCACACATGACAAGGGTAGAAGCATGAAAACATGTTGTTTAACAGTTCTATTTAGATTCAAAATAAAAAAGTGTTTATTATCATTTGATTATTATCCAAGGGTATTTCAGCTCGTTGGGGTTTCTTCCGGTGGGCTGATAGTCCCACATATTACACTGCTAGCACTCATGCCAGCAGTCATGGGAATCTGATGTTTTCTCACGTTGACAGTGCAGATGAGGAAAGACGTAGCCAGAGTCTGAAATTAAATATTTTAATATTTCTCATTGTTGTTGTACTTGTATTTGTACTTTTTTAGTTCTCCTGGTACTCATGAGGGTGAAGTAGAAAATATGGAAGGACTTGAAAAGTGGATCTACCAGTTTAGGTTGGGATCCAATTAAAAGAACAATTGATGCTCCAGTTGAATGGTGGACTGAAAAATTAAAGGTAACTTTCTATCTAATCTATGGATTGTTAGTTTCGCAAATTGTTTTCTCTAATTATAATTTCCTAACTATTCCCTCTAAATGCTATATCGCAGGCGGTACCGGCAGCGAAGAAGTATAAACAGTGCAAAATTGAACCAAAATTTGAAGAAAAACTGGACGTAATGTTTAAATGGATTGTCACAACGGGAAAGTTTGCATTCAACCCTAGTGAATCCGGTTTTACAGGGATACCAAATGAATTCACACCTAAGCCAATGACACCTGATGAAGAAGTGCCTAGCATTAACCAGAGGGATATGGGGGAGTCCAGTACAATTTTAAAGAGGCCCAGGATTGCTACGAAAAATAAAGAGAAGGAACATTTTGTAAACACCTCCTTCGATCGTTTAATTGAAGCTTTTTCAGCTCCACCAATCTCTGATGGTAACATTTTAGGCTGTCTCAGGCTTTTTGGTACTATTCCAGAAGTTGCTGCCGACAAGAGATTTCACGCACAGTGTGTGAAAAAACATGAGGATTCAACGCGAATGAAAATATTCATGGCGCTAGAGCCTGAATTGCGTCTCGAATATTTGCGGGTTTTGGTCGATGAATGATTTTTTTTATGGATTGTATATGTATTTGTTGCAGTAACATGAACTTCTACTTATATCATTTTTTTTAAATGTTTGGAACTTTTAATCATGTAATCTTTTATTTAATATGTTTGGACCTTCTACATATATAGTCTTTTATTTTTAAATGTACCTGTTGCGTATTAGTAATCTTTTATTTAATATTCTAATCATCTAAAACTAATGAAACTAATTTAAGAGTTTTAGATTTTAAGATTACAATAGGATCTTGGAATATAAGCATTCCAAGTGAAAATTTAAGTACCCAACATCGTTTATTAGTTTTAGATTTTAAGATTAAGAGTTGTAAAATAAAAAATACTAGGACTCATCATAGTAGAATTAGATGGATAAACTTAAAAGACACAAATAAAATTATTTTTATGAGCAAAATTCAAGATTTCAAAATTTGGGATATTCATGAAGAGACAAATGATTTGTGGAAAAAAAGTAACAAACATTATTAAACAAGTAACAGAAGATGTGCTTGAAGAATCAAAAAGAAAAATTTTTATAAATAAAAATGGTTGGTGGTGGAATAATAATGTGCAAGAAAAGATAAAATATAAGAAGTTATCTTATAAAAATTAGTTTAAATGTAAAAGCTTAGAGAACTGAGAAAAATATCAAACGGCCCGAAGGGAGTCTAAAAGAACAATATGTGACGCTAAAAATTCTGCTTTTAATGATCTTTATAATATATTAGATACTAAGGAAGATGAAAAATATATGTATAAACTAGCCAAACAAAGAGAAAAGAAAGGCAAATATTTAACTCAAGTAAAGTGTATTAAAGATGAAAATCAAAAAGTACTTTTCTTAGAAAAAGATATTCAACATAGGTGGGTGAGTTACTTTGATAAACTTTTTAATGAAGTTTCGGAAAATACGATCGACCTTAGTGATCTTAATATCGTGAATAATAATAAAACGTTTCATTTTTATCGCCGCATTAGTAAAAAAAAGGTTGAGGAGGCTTTAAAGAAAACTAAGGGTGGAAAGTCTGTAGGACATAATGATATCCCAATTGAAGTGTGGAAATATTTGGGAGATTTGGGAGTTTCTTGGCTTACTAAACTCTTTAATATTATTTTAAAAACTAAAAAGATGCCTGAGGAGTGGAGGAAGAGTATTTTGATCCCCATTTTTAAGAAGTGTCATACTTTAAAATTATGGGAGAGGATAATTGAATATAGGTTAAAACACATCATAAAAATTTCTCATAATCAATTTGGATTTATGCCTGGCAGGTCTACTATGGAAGCTATACATTTATTAAGAGGTTTGATGGAGAAGTTCAGAGATAATAAGGAGAATCTACATTTGATTTTTATTGATTTAGAAAAAGCTTACGATAAGGTTCCAAGAGATATCCTTTGGAGAGTTCTCGAGAAGAAAGGTGTTGATATGACTTATATTCAAGTCATTAAACATATGTATACTAGAGCTCTTACTTATGTTCAAACTGAAGGAAGATTGACAAAATATTTTCCTATTTCTGTCGGATTACATCAGGGATCAGTATTAAGCCCATATCTTTTTGCTTTAGTTATGGATGGTCTTACTGGACATCTACACTACAGGAGGATGTACCTTGCTGCATGCTTTTTACTGATGATATCCTTCTCGTGGATACAACAAGAGAAAAAGCCTAGAAAAAACTTGAATTATGGAGGTCTACATTGGAGTCTAAAGGCCTTCGTTTAAGTAGAACTAATACTAAAACTGAATACATGGATTTTAGTAGTAATAGCTCTAGTGACAGAAGTGTGACTTTGGGTGATCAAATTATTAAAAGGTGATGATCGTGACAGAAGTGTGACTTTGGATGATCAAATTATTAAAAGGTGTGAACGATTCATGTTGTTCAAAGAGATGGTGAAAAGAGATGGTGATATAGATGGGGACATTAATAGTAGAATTTAAGTTGGTTGCTTGAAGTGGAGGAATGCTTCGAGCCTTTTGTATGCTTCGAGCCTTTTGTGTGAAAGTACCGCTTAGGCTGAAAAGAAAATTTTATAAGACGGTGGTGAGACCTGCAATGCTCTATTACTAGCAAGCCTGCGCTGGTGTTGGCACGCTAGCATTGGTTTTGGCGCACCTGCACTTTTATGCGGGAAGCTCCCGCGTCACCGAAGCTCGTGATACAGTCGCAGTTCAAACAACCTTGGAAGCCAACGACGGGATCAAGACATACAAGAGTTCCACCTTCATGACCAAAAACCATTTTAGGAGTAATGATAGCCAAAAAAGTAGATGCTCTGGGGAAGAAATTAAAGGAAGAGATGAGCAAAATCAAATATGAAATGGATGAGTGTTTTACAGCTATGGAGGGGTGGTTTTCATCTATGAAGGGGGACTCTGGAAAAAATGATAAAGAAGATTGTTGAGTTTCACACAAACTAGCAGCTGGTGTCTGGAAAGGATGCAGAGGATAGCAATCATAATGATTCACACGGAATCAGGGTAATATGATTACCTTAGGCGACTCTGGAATCCAAGGACAGAGTGAAGGAATCGGGAGCGAACTCAAGCAGACGCATTTGGAAGAAATAGCATGACAGTCTGACTACTGGAATGAGCGACAACAAGAAAAAATAGTCAACATGTGATTCAAGGGCAGGAAAGGGTCATTTCAAAGAATTTAGGCCTAAAACAAAGAACCACGATGGGTGAGCCTCGTCTGAGAGTTGAACCAACCGTGCCAGTGTCTTTTGCTCCAGCAGCCATCCAAATGGAAGGCGATTCAGGAGCTTATGGAGATGTTCAAACTGATTATGAGGAGAGGCAGACTTATGGAAAAAGAAAAATCAATGTGTCGAGGAAGGGAACTCAACTCCCGCTTTATAGGTGGAACAAACATCAGTCCAGAAAATTAGGGAGGAAACTCATGCACAAGAAAGTTGAAGATGTCAATCTTTGAATGAGAGGATTCCTATGGTTAACTTTATCACGTAGAGAGATATTTTGTTGGTGGCCCCATGTTTGGAAGGGAAGACTCTAGTATGATATCAATGGAGAGAACAACATCAGTCCACCAGAACATGAGAAGAATTCAAGGAGCAATTGTTGGAGCCTTTCAAAACCACACGAAATGGGGATTTACACGAGAAATTTTTTACATTGATCTAGGAATGGTCTGTGAATTATAGGGAGAAATTTAATATATTATCCAATTGTTTGAAAGGGATATTAGAAGAATTGTTGAAAGGAGCCTTCATGAAAGGGTTAAGGTCAGAAATTTGACAGCGCTTCGTCTATTGAGACTGCGAGAAATGGGGAAAACTATGAAATTAGCGCAGTTAATCAAAAAGAAAATGAAATAGAACGGGCTAATATGAGCAACACAGTGGAGCATCACACCAAAATGCTACAAGCACGACGATATCAAAAACTCAAACAATGAGATTCCATAAAGGCTCCACGGGACGGGCCATGACCGGGGGCAAAATTCAAACACCTTACAAAGGTAGAGATGTAGGAGAAGCGAATCAAGGAGTTATTTGTTTGGCGTAAAAAAAAGCTTGCCCAGAACAATGTTGCAAGGATAGAACCTTACAAGTTCTCACATTTTGTGACGAATAGGAGGCAAGGGATGAAGAAACAGAGAAAATTGTGGTGGAAGAGTAAGGCCCTCACTTGGATGCGTAGAAATCTCATTAAACGTAGTTGTGTGGTTAACATCAAACGAAACTTTGAAACTTCGGTAACAAATCTGAGAGTATGACGTAGTGGTGTTGGTAGATAGTGGAGTCACCTACAACTTTATGTTTATTCAAAAATGAAGCAATTGGCGCTTGAGATGGTTAACAAAAGAAGTTTTCAAGCCATGATGGGGACGAGATTGGAGGGGAAGAGCGAAAGTTTATAAAGGGGTAATTTTAACACTGCAAGGTATTCAGATGACGAAGAATTTTCTTTTCTTGGATTTAGGAAGCACTAATGTGATATTGGGTATGAGATAATTGTAGTCATTAGGCCTAAGATGAATTGGAAACTCGTGACAATGAGATTGAGTCTCAAAATATGCTAATTTATCAACCCTTACATGTTAATTTTTAGCCGCCTCAATTGCTTCTTTTTTTTGTTAAAGGCATTTGCAAAATTACATGTTATACCGAGAACAATTGTATCTGACTGCGATCTAGTTTTCATGAGCAAACTTTGATCAAAATTATTTTGTTTAATTAGTACAACAGTAAAACATAGTAGTTTTACCATCCGGAATCTGATCGTCAATCAGAAGTTACAAATCTCATTCCAGAGCAATATTTGAGAAGTTTTGTGATGGATTCACCCTTTGAATGGGTTAGATTTTTACTGTGGGTTGACTTTTAATATGATATATATACACATACATCATCCAATTAATCACCATTTCAAATAGTCTATGGTCAGCTGCACCACGTATCTTTCCTACCTGATTCAAATGGCACAAATGTGAAAGATGTTTATGTAATACTTAAAGAATAAATACAAAATACCAACACAGCTCAAAAGTAATCTACACAACAATCATAATAGAATGAAGCTATTGGTAGACAAATGATGACGAGAGTTAACTTTTGGTGATAAAGAATTATTTAAATTACAGCCTTATAGGCAAACTTCAACAGACAAACAACATTTCAACAAACTTAACCATCATTTTTATGGGCCATTTTGGGCTAAAGCAAAATTGGTTGAGTTGCTAATAAACTTGAGCTACCAGAAGCTCAAAAATACACCCAATTTTTCATGTTTCATGTCTTAAACCATTTCGATAAGACTCCAATTTACATACTACTCTATTTCTGGCACAAATTATAAATGGCCATCCTTTGTTAAGGCCAACAAAAATTCTAGATAACTTGACTTGTTTCAGAACAAGCAACAGATTACACAATACTCAGTACAAGGCATCGGGTTGGTACCAGAGGATGCATCATGGATTGCCGCAGAGGAGTTACATGGCATATCTAGATTTTGTTATGATGGAGCCCGGTCCTCCCAACCCGCCTCCCGCTCTCGCTCCCAATTGCAAAAAGTCGCGATTCCTCTCTGTTTCGCAAAAATCACTGCTCCCGCCTCCAGATTCGCGAAATGTTGCTTCGCTTCCCCCCATTCATTTAAGTCGCAAACAGAAGAGGAAGAAAGATATTGTGAGGCATCGCATGACTCTCCTTTAGATTTAGCACGTCCTTTTTTTTGTGTTCTTCTTCGGGCTTCCTCGGGATAGAGGAAGAGAAGTGCAAGCAGTAGTTCCTTGCGGCTGAAGGAAGAAGAAAGAAGAAGAAGAAAATTGTTCTTCCTTAGCTTCTTCTTGGTGGCTTGTGACAGAAGAGAAATTGAGTTTATTTCTCTTGTAAGTTTATCTTTTTCGGTGTATCTCAGTGTAGAGAGAGAATAAGAGAGAGCAACGAAGTAAGAGATTCCCCTTATAAGTCGAGACGATCGACTGATGTAAATTTCTTAAGTAGTAAAATCCTCTGCAACTTCGTGGACGTAGACAATTTGCCAAACCACGTAAATCTGTGTGTTCCGCTATGTTATTATTTTCTGGTATGAATTTTCTCGTTCTATTTTTCACTTCTTCGTCAAAGATCGTTATTTTATTTTATTTTGATATACCACAACAACCGATATCAGAGCCCGTGTTTCGGATCTGAGGAAGAATGATTGCTATAAATGAAGTAAAAGTTTCAGAGATTGAGAAGTTTGATGACACAGGTTTTGGTTATTAGAGGATGCAGATAAACAACCACCTCTATGAGAAGAAACTTCATCTTCCGTTATTGGGGAAAAGACCTGAAAGAATGGATGAGACTGAATGAAATTTGTTAGATCGATAAGTTCTGGGGGTTATTCGATTGACCTTATCGAGATCTGTTACGCACAATGTCATCAAAGAGAAGACGACTGCAGATCTCATGACAGCTTTATCAGGTATGTATGAAAAGCTATCGGCAAATAACAAGATATACTTGATGAAAAAGTTATTCAACTTGAAGAGGGCGAAAAATGTTTCTATTGCTCAATACTTGAATGGTTTTAATACTATCACAAATCAATTGTCGCATGTTGAAATTGATTTTGAAGATAAGATATGTGCACTGATATTGTTGGCATTATTGTCAAATATTTAGGAAGTCATGAGAATGACAGTTAGTAGTTCTGCATGTAAATCTAAATTGAATTGTGACGATATTCGTGATTTGTTTTATGTTGAGGAGGTGTGCAAAAAAGATTCTGTTGAGATCTCAGGTACGAGTTCAACACTGTGTGTTGATTTCAGAGGAAGATGACAGGACATGAACTCAAATAGAGGGAGATTAAAATCAAATTCTGGTCAGCAGATAGCCTGTTGAAATTGTGGCAAGATTGTCCACATAAAGAGTAACTACAAGAATCCTAAGAAGATAGAAAATGATAGCGCTAATATGATATTTGAAGAAGTGCAGGATGTACTGTTGTTGATAGTTCATAGTTCTATTGATGATAGAAGTGAAGAGGAGAGCGGGTCCTGGGCACTCATTTCTATTGTTCCACAGACAGATGGTGGAGAACCACAGAGTTATGAAGAAATTTTGCAAGATGAAAGTTCGAGCAAGTGTGAGCTGACAGTGTGAGCTGACAGAACTTTCACCAGAGAAGAATACATTACACACCAAGTGGGTGTATCAGGTGAAGATTGAGCATGCTGACAGTAAGAGGTATAAAGCTAGCTTGTTGGAAAGATTTTCAGCAGTGGCAGAATATTGTTCATGCAATGGGAGTTGCAAGCAGAGATAAGAGTAACACATGAAATAGTTTGGAGGTGCAAGGCTATGTGGACACTGCTGATATGTTGACTAAGGGTGTTACTCTTGAAAAATTGAAGTTGTGCACAGCTTCAGTTGGTCTTCTGGTGTGAAAACAAGAGTTTTGAGTTGCAGAGGTAGAGGATTCATGTTGAAGAAAAAAAGGCGATGCCGCTAGTGGAGAAGGTAGGAGATGTTGCTGCCTGTGTACCGGTCTCTAAGTGGGAGATATGTTATGATGGAGTCCGGTCCGCCCAACCCGCCTCTCGCTCTCGCTCCCGCTCCTGATCACGAAAAGTCGTGATTCCTCTCTATTTTGAGAAAACCGCTGCTCCTGCCTCTAGATTCGCGAAATGTCGCCTCCTTGCACCCTCAAATTGAAGCTTCGCTTCGCCTTGTTCCTTTAAGTCGCGAACAGAAGAGGAAGAAAGATATTGCAAGCCATCACACGACTTTCCTTTAGATTTAGCACGGCCTTTTTTGCGTTATTGAAGAGAAGTGCAAACAGTAGTTCTTTGCGGCTGAAGGAAGAAGAAAGAAGAAGAAGAAGATTGTTCTCCTTTGGTTTCTTCTTGGTGCTTGTGGCAAAAGAGAAATTATGTTTATTTCTCTTGTAAGTTTATCTTCTTCGGTGTATCTCGATGTAGAGAGAGAAGAAGAGAGAACAACGAAGTGAGAGATTCCTCTTGTAAATCGAGACGGTCGACTGGTATAAATTCCTCATATAGTAAAATCTTCTGCAACTTCGTAGATGTAGGAAATTTGCCCTACCACGTAAATTTGTGTGTTCCACTGTGTTACTGTTTTCTGGTGTGAATTTTCTCGTTCTATTTTTCGCTTCTTCGTCAAAGATCGTTCTTCTATCTTATTTTATTTCTACATACCACAACAGATTTTGACCTCGAGGACTAGGCCAAATTTGAGAGGGGAAGTAATGATATAAATTTGATTACTGCAACTACATAAAATAGGAGCATAATACCAAGATAATCAGCCTGAATGAATGATTTTATTTAGATAGGTGTGATTGTATGTCCTTATAATTGTTCTGTCTTATCTTTATGGTAGATTGTTAAAGAATGATTCCTGTATTCTTCATTAGTTCGGTCAGCTATAACTGACTCAAGTTGTTAATGGACAACTGAGTTATGGTGATCTTTGTGAAGAATATAAAATACTGGAGTCGGGAGGGTTGGGGGAAGGTGAGGGGGAGTGGGGGGAGTGGTGTTGAAATTTTTTTTTTTTGGAGTGGTGGAAGTGAAGAGCCACTTGAGGAGCTCATTTGGGTTAAGGATCTCATCATATTATAACTTGATCAAGGCTAAGTGGTTTTTAGCTTTGGAAGTTTGCCTTATTGAAGGTGTTTGTGAAATGTGAATGGAACGAGACAAGTTTCCACATAAATTAGGGCGGAAATAAATGATTTTATTTTGCCTATATCAAATCAAAACGGTACAATCTGAAATGCATAAAAAATAGATATACAATTTGAGAAGTAGGCGATCTCTCCCAACACTATCTCTAAAATTCAAGACAACAATCATACATAACTTAACCCTAAACATATTGAACTTTATTTATGCCTCACAGTAATAACTAAAAAATGGCTAAGTCTTGCGCCTAACATAAGTCAAATTATTTGGCGAGCTCGGTGCTGACTCA
Organism: Phalaenopsis equestris; assembly: GCF_001263595.1. Lineage (NCBI taxonomy): Eukaryota > Viridiplantae > Streptophyta > Magnoliopsida > Asparagales > Orchidaceae > Phalaenopsis > Phalaenopsis equestris. The sequence goes on from NW_018226953.1 coordinate 46,504, forward strand.
ATCCAACATAGCCGCCAATGTTATTTTCCATGGAACAACTGTACACTAGGATATTGTGAAAGAACACCAACACAACTTTCGAAGGAAAGGCTGAAACACCTTCTTCATCTGTGATTGAAATGTAGCTGCCATTTCGGTTAGCCCAAATGGCACACCCTGGAATTCATAGAGACCCTCTTTAACTCGAAATACAGTCTTGTGTACATCTATCGGATGCATCCAAATTTGATTGTATCCCGACTTCAAGTCAATCTTGGAGAATACTACAGTCTCAAACAACTTGTCCAATAGCTCATTGATCACCATGATGATAAATTTGTTTGGTATTATTTCCTTATTCACTGCCCGATATTCCGCGCAGGAGCGCAGGAATGCCATCTCCCATTTTTTTTCACTAGCAAGTTGGGTTGAGAAGGAGCTCACACTAGGCTGTATGATCTCGAACTCCAACTCCTCTCTGATCAATCTCTCAATCTCATTCTTTTGTACCTCGGCGTAGCGGTGTGTGCACACATTGATTGGAGAAACCCCCGATCTCAAGTTTATTGCATGCTCATGTTCTTTCTAAGGCTGAAATTCGTGTGGCAAGTGGAATGCTTTTGCAAATTATTGTAAGAGTTGTGGGATTGGTGCTGAAATGTTTGCCAACCTTGCATCATGTCTTTTCCATACTATGCAACTCGATTAAGAATCTCAATCCAATGTCTGCCTTAACCATAGTCTTGAGTGTCACCAAGGTTTGGCACAAACTTGGCACCACTATCTTGACACTAATTATTATACTTTTGCAGCAAAATTATAGTAATCCAATAATAAAATATATCAGAATTCCTACCAAATCTCATTTGGAATTGGTGATGGCTGTGAAAGTTTAGCTGGTAGTTGTGTGTCGTATTTAACATGAGCTGAAGTTCTTCTTATGCCATTATAACCACCAATAAGACTGGAATGTAATTTTGTGAAGTTCTTATTTTACAGTGTGTTGTAACTGACAAAACAATTCGGGGTTTAAAGTATACTAAACCATTTCAAATATAGTGATTAGTAAATTCAATTGTTTTTCTTGCAATATTGTCAAGAAGTTGTTGCATATTTCGTAAAGCATGTGTCTCTTATTGTATATGCTTAAATAACAAGGTAGTTTGCTGAGTATAGGCCATAAGTGTTCCGCCCTCTGAACTGAGAGCATTAGAATCTTACTTAACCTCTATATTAGGTTCTTCCTTTCTAGATAAAGCAGCAACCACTTTATTTGAAGCACCTGCATTACACTCAATCATATAATCAAAGCCTAACAACTTCACAAAAAATATTTATTTTATTTGGGTGTTTCAATTAACTATTGCATCAATTCCTTGATGCTTCAATGATCTGTTCAAATAGTGAAGTGCATTCCAAGGAAATACTCTCGCTAACTACCTACTACTTCAGTAATGACATACATCTCTCTCGCATATGTTTGATGTTTTTTTGCATATTTGGTGAAAATTTCTCACTAAAATATGCCAGTGGGAGTGAATGTTGTGACAATACCATACCAATAGCGATCCCAGAAGCATCCCTTTCAATGACAAATGGCAATGAAAAGTTTGGAACCAAAATTGGCAATGATAACATGGCATGTTTTAAAGCATTAAAGGCGGCTTGAGTTAATTCTGTGACAATTATTGCATAATTTCAAACAACTTTTTTGTAATATCCTGTTAGACATAAAAAATCATCTTAATTGATTTATTGATTTATGTATCGGCCAAGCTTGCATTGCATCCATGCTTTAGCTGAATCTGCTTCCACATCAAAGGTTGAAATGATATGACCCAAGAATTCCAATTATGCTCTTCCAAATACACGCTTGGAAGACTTTATGTATAACAGGTGATCTTGTAATGTTTGAAAGATAATAAAAAGATGGTCCATCTCTTCGTTTTTTGACTTACTGTATATGAGTATGTCATCAAAGAATACTAATGTAAATCATCGTAGGAAGGGACAAAGTATAGTATTCATCATCGAATGAAATGTTGTTGGTGTTTTATTAGTCTGAATGGCATCCCTATGAACTTATAATGCCCCTCATGTGTTCTTAATCTTGTTTTAAATATATCATTCTCTGACATCCGAATCTGACGATAACTTGATCCTAGGCCTAATTTTGAAAACTCTATAGCCCCACATAATTCATCAATAAATCCTTATAGTGCCGGCACAGGAAAGCTATCTTAGATAGTGATGTTGCAAGTAATCAATACAAAACCTCTATGTTTCATCTTTCTTTATTAATTATAACAAAGGTGAAGAAAAAAAACAGGGTGCTTTCACATACAAAACCTATCTCCAACATTTTTTTTTACCCTCTTCTCAGCTTCTGTGGGTAAACATTAATTAGTTTTGCTCCATCTCTCAATGGAATATGATGATCCACTGATCTTTAAGAAGATACTTCCAAAAGGTTCTGAAATATTACTTGGTATTCTTGTACCAATTTTCCAATTTCTGATCGTAATTCACTCAAATCACTTGCTTTGTTTTCAGCTGTCATATTAAAACAAGATGCCAATGTTTCTGCAGCAATATTCTACAAAAAGAAAAGAAAGAAAAAAAAAACTATCAAGTAGATAAACCATCAACATTTCCGCTTGCAGCATTGCCATCCCATGAAAATCTGTAATCCGCCACACTATTCGCTCAGATTCTTATTACAAAGTTACTCAACAGTATGAAGAAAAGAAGCACCTAAGCAGCCTACAGACCGAAACATTACTTAAAATTCATTAGTGGAGCGAAGGAAAGCAGAAAGGAGGGGAGATGCTAGAAAGTTAACCTGGAGCGAAAACGGAAGAGCTCAAAAACATCCGATTGTTGAATCTCGATGAGAGTAAAAGCGTGCGGCGGAGATGTAAGCCGCGGAAGGGACGCGCCACCCAGCAACAGTCCGCAAACACCGTCGACGCCGCCATCTATGTAGAAATTCTAGAGAGGGAGCAATCGAGGAGACGAGGAGAAGGAATATTAGCTGAAGGAAAGTGCAGCAGCCGAGGGGTAGGGCTGTAATCACCGGACTAGCTAAATTTTTACATTATATATATATATATATATATATATTTATGTTCAATTTATACTTAATTTGGTTATATTAATTATAAAACTAAGATGTTCAAAGAAGTACTTAAAATTTTTTATATAAATTTTAAAATCTAATTGACCCTAAACTTTTGATATAAAATTATTAAATAGGCTAAAATTAAATGAGTAATTAATTTTTAACATAAATTTATTAAAAAATTAAATAACATTTAATTAGTTTATACGAAATAAGTTTTTCAAGAGAGATTTAAACATTAAATCTTTTTTTCTTTTTTTCTTTTTTTTATACATGTCACCTTATATATTAAAAAGCATATTTCATATTTTGGCACAATTGCAAGTTAGACTTCTTTACTTATAAAACACCCAAAACTTGCTATTTATAAATCAACTGCCCTCTTTCATCCATTCTTAAAATTCTCTCTCAAATTTCAAAACTCATGATAAAACCCAACTCATATTTTTCATTTTTTATCAAATTCTCAATAATTTCATCATGCCTTCTGTAGTTCAAAAAAATCACTTGAAAGTTTAATTTGTAAATATCAATATTTTGAATGTTTTGTATATAATTATCCTTTTTTTAATATAAAATACGACTTTTTAATATAAAATATAAATTAGACAACATGAAAATTTTTAAATTTTTCATATTTTTATTTTTTGCGCATTTTAGGACAAAATAGAAGAGATTAAATCTATAAACATTTTTCTCTTTAGTTTATCATTTAAAAATTTAAATAAGAATATTAATTTTCTTTTTTTTCTCAGCAAATCTAACTATTAATATAGCATATGACCTTCGAGATGGAAATAGAAAGTTCTCTTCTAATTTTATTTGAAAAATCATACATTTTCACTCATAGAGAAAATACTACATAACACATATTATGATGAGTTTTATTTTGTTCAGTTGATATGTTAGAACCTCACCACATGTAAGAATTAGTTAGGAATGTGTTGACATGATGAGATGAGAAAATCCATTATTATAACTATAAAAATACAGCGTTGAACCTAGATTTGAAACCCTTGGCTCATCCAAATACCTTCTAATTATATGCAAGGGTTTCAATCTTGATATTTATTGGGAAAACTTTATAATGATTTCTAAATATAATTATACATCGAAAAGGTACTTGCATTGATCTTAAGTAGATCTAACGATCCAGAAATGGTAAGTATGATGAAGACGGACCTATTGTCAGGAGATCGTAGGGGCCACCTGACTGAAGAGCCAAGCCAATCGGGCCAAAATTGGCTGATCCATGAGGTAAATAAGAAGACGACCAAGCAATTCAACCATGAGCCACATGACCAAAAATGAGATGAAAGCACATCTGAGCCAACCACTACAAAAAAACTGACTTAATAAGATACCCTATCCACAGTAGAGCTGATCCAAAGGAAGATCCAATTCAACAAAATATTTCCAACCATCTCTTTGAGACTCCAAAGGCTCCTCATCAAAGAGAGAGAGAGAGACAGCAGTCAACTAGGCTGGACCAGGTGACCGAATCACACCGACTAAGCTCAGTCGAATGAGCAGATCAATCACATCAACCCAAAGTCAACTAAGCTTAGTCAGTTGAGCCAGGAGGCAACCAGACGAGAAGCCCATAAATGTAAAATATTAGAAATTCCCCAATAAATATCCTCTTTAGGTAGGGATTAAAATATAATAACATGCTCGTATTAAACCTCTATAAATAGAGGAAGCATCTAATCAAGAAGGTAACACTTTTACTATTCATTCTCTCTCTGTATTCTCTCTTTATTTATGATTTATTCCTTGGGTGTGATTCACGAACAATCTCGAATTCAATATCCTAAAAGGAGCGGAGAGTGTGGATCATACTACCAATAAGAAGAGAATCAATACAAAGAAAAGAATCAATCCATAGAGAAGTGGCTAACAACATATAACGCATTAGAGAACTTCCCCAAGCGAATAGTCAAAATAGTCAATTCGACTCAGCCAGCTTTAGTCGATTCAGACACCGGCTCCATTTGGCTTGGCCAACTTCAATCGACCCAACCAGCATTTTCAGCTCAGCCAACTCTATTATGCTCACCAGCTCCAATCAAACTAACTACGAACTCAATTTAGTTCAGTCAGATCTAGTCGGTCAGGCGCTACAGTCAGCCAGAAAAATTGCTCTCGTGTGAATGTTCTCTCAAAAACATTTTCAGAAAAAAAAACTTTGTCCAAGGGAAGATAAGTCAAGGAGTGAAACCAAGCAACAAGAAAAACTCTATAAGGTAAATCTCTCAAGTCCCTCCTTAATTTTTTTTAATTGCCTTTCTGCTTTTTCATACTTTTTCAATTCGCCCATAGCACTCGAGGAACTTGCCTCTCACAAGCAAGTTTCTAAATAATTAAAAGAAAATGGCATATTTTTGGACTCTACTCAACTTAATATTTGAATGTTAGGGATGGTTTTGGAGAATATATTTTCAAAATGTAACTTAGTCAAAATGAATGAAGTCAGTTAAAATAGGGTTGAAGATCACAAGATCTCAACCAAGGTCAAGTTGAAAATTTATGGTCTATATTCCTTGTAGGAGAACTACGACACCTAGGTGAAGGATAGTCTGAATTTATTGAAACTACTTGAATTTCCTGATAATTGAGTCATATTAAAAGAAAATAATCAAGTATAGTTGTCTAAAAAAAGGAAGCTCCTTTCACTGATAACAACTTTAGGAACTATTCTTATAAAACTAAGTCAACTATAATAGTAATGAGTTGGTGATCTATGAGACTACTCCCTAAAGGGAAGCCAAAATGCACCCATGATGAAATCTTGTGTGAGAGCTGAGAGCCCCAATGTAGTTGAATACTTGACGTATAGATACCCCACTCATTTTTTAATTAAATAATTTTTTAACTTGTACTTGGAGAAAAGCATGCTATGTTTTATTGAGAGGAATAATTTTTCATATTCCAATAAAACTTATGGTTCATTGATCATATGTGGGTAATTTTTATCAAATTGTCTTCATGGATATGTTATCAAAGTATTTTAACATGATTCAATTTCGACATACACTTTTGATCTATCTCACAAAAACTATTTTATAGAAGTTCTCCATATGTTTTGTACGTTTAGTTTCTCTTTCTAATTCCTCTACTTCTTTGAATCATTTTGATGTTCCAAGAAAGAAGGTTATTCAAAAAATATAGTTATAAAATAAAAATTAGACAAGCTAACAACTCCGAGTTAAAAAGAGCCAAGATAAAATATGTTGACTCTACTGGGGAGGAGACTCTCACTCCATTTTAAGAGTTTCTTATATATTGTGACCTAGTATTCATCTTTGTGTCACTCTTGTTACAACTTGACTTTGGAATTGGATCTATTTATTGGTTGCTATGGTTATCATCTCGATGTTATTCCATCTCTTTCCCGCCCTTAGTATTTCAGTTACTACTTTTTCATACTTAATTGGTGATGTTGTATACTTTGGTTATAAATTTAAACTTTGCTTGCATTTGATAGTTGTCTTTTTTGATAATAATTACTATTGAATCTTCTGAGTGAAACACTATTTCATTTCCTCTGGTATTTTACATGAGGAATAATGGATCATTAGCTTTTGTTCCTTCGAGCATCATGCTAAGATTACCCTAAATAACCCTAAGCTTGTTGAGGCATCTTCCATATTTCTTCCTCAAAAGAAGGGGAGTCATACATATGAAACTTCTCTCATTGCAGTTGCTCATATTGGTACTACCCTTTTGTCAAAGAAAAGGCCATTAATAGATGGCAACACATTGCATCATCCTTCAATTTTCACTAGACTATTTGGTTGCCCTTCTATGATTTATAGATTATATACTCCTATGGTTGGTGCATCTCATATTAGCTCTAAGGTACCTAATGGTTTTTTTTAAATAACTTAATTTAATATATATAAATTTTAATTTTTAAAAGGGAGTTTTTAATTTTGAAAAATGTGACCGAATAGCTCTCATATGTTCAATGATTTAAATAATCGAGCACAACATTACAAGTAATGCTTCATCCTAAAAGATAAGAATATCACTCTATAATAGTCTCAATTATTCAAACTAAAAATTTTGTGATATTTATTTGGTCTACAAAATTTTCAACAGAGCATTCCTCTACTTAATCTCCAGATAGTTAGACTTTTTGGGTTATTAATTCTTCTATAGGCGCAAGCCCCTATAGTTAATTACATATTAAGCGGCCAAAATTACTTAAGAAAACTCTCATTTAGGACTAGGGTTTTGTCTTCAAAGTTTAGTTTTTACAATTTTTCATAGGAAAATCAACTGGGAAAGACTCAAACAGGAACAACTATGTTGGAATCCAAACGAGCGAAATGAAAGAGATGTCACAGATACTGAAAAGACCTCAATGATTTCCCAAATTGTCATATTGTTTGGCTTTATATTTTTGAGAGTGACGCTATTTAATGTTTTACTCCTACAATTTATTTAAAATTTAGGGCTTACATTTTCACGACATACAATCATGCAAATAGCCTAATAACATGGGAGGATTTACGTTGTACCGAACAACAACCTCAAGATTCAAAAAAGAGTTACGGCTTATATCACACGACATACAATCTTGTGAAAGCCTAAAAGATAATGTGAGGATTTACGCCGTCCTAGACGAGCAACCTCGAAGTCCTAGGGGTTTATGTTGATTAAATCTATGGAAAGTTTAGTTGAGGTTCATCATTCACTTCATGTTTTTTCTTCTCATGATCGCCTTGATGGTTGATAGCTACTTATTCACATCCTCACCTAATTCCATGTAAAGAAAAAGAAAGAGAAAAACATGCCTTAGGAGGCCTATCCTAGGTTTTTGTTTTTTGTTTGATGTGATCCTCTAAAGTGTATTTTGATTTGATGATGATTATTATTAAAGTGATTAAAATGAGGATTTTATTTTATGTTAAGCGATTCCGGTCAAGATCCCATGGTTTTGTCATCCCGACATCGTCGTTAGTTTTGAATTTACTTAGTCTATAAAAGCTGCTAAATCTATCTCATCCAAGAGAACTTCGTAAACCTAAAAGTTGGATTATTAATATTATGTTATTTTTTATTATATTTTTTTAATATGAAAGTTTATTTTCCATGTCATACTCTATCTTATTTGAGTTGTTTGAATTGATTTATTAAAATTTCAAATACTTTGTGATTTATTTAATAGAGTTTTTCTTTCTTTAATTAATTAATTTTGTTATGAGGTTTTAAGAGTTATTAAAATTTTTTTTGTCAATTGAATGTGTTAGTCACATGTTATAGGGTTTCAACCTAAACATATGTCCTACATCCTCTATCCTAGGGTTTCTCCTTCACAAATAAAAAATTCAATAGGTAAAAGAGGAATAACATTATCATATGTTTAAACAAAGCATATAATATCAAATGTGGTAAATAAGCAAGTGATAGAGCGTATCTGTCGCTTCTGATGTTATTTCAAATGGCTTTTCCAAAGAATCATAGTATTTGAATCCATAAAAATCAGTTTATACATGCCAACTTTGAAAGAAAAAAATTTATCATGATATTTATGGAAGAAACTAAGAAACCTTTCTTGGTTGCACACTTAAACTGAAAAGGATTCTCGACTAAAAATTGCCACGTAGTGTGCCATCTAGGAGAAGGGCAACAAGCTTCTTAAGCAATCTTACACATGAAGCAATAGCAAGTGGATTTACCTTCAATCCACGCAGTTCTAAGTTTTAACATATGTGACTCTTGATTTCTAAAATTTATACTCAAACCATTCAATTTTCTTATAAAGGTTCAGACAATCTATTTTATAACTTTGTAATTTTTCAAAGTCTAGATATTTGATATGCAAATATATAAGGATTTAAGCACCAAAATTCAAATGATATACATGTAAACCCCTGAAAATTGAATAATTATATGTATAAATTCCAAAATTCAAGTATTATGCATGTAAATTGAAAAGAGAATCAGAGAATCTGAAGACCTACATTTAAATTTAGGCGTTACACATGTACATACAAAAGAAAACCATAAAATCTACACCTTTATGTGTATGTTTAAGTGGAATGCATGAAAATATATTGAAATTACAAAATGAGCGAGCTTTATGTTTGAAGTTATATGTATGCTTAAGGTTTTGAAAATCAAAAAGTCTTTTGTTTAAAATTTAGGTGTTTGAAAATCTAAAATTTTTATGTCTGAAATTGTGTGAATATTTTAAATTTATAGACAAAATGAAAGATTTACGTTTGTAGTTACGTGTATGTGCTTAAGGTTTTGAAAATCTGAAAAGTAACACCTGAAACTAGGTAATCGATATGTAAATGACTCATTTTTAAAGTCTAGGAGTTATAGATGTAAAATACTGAAAATCTGAAACAAATCAAACATTCATTTATGTATCAGGTATGTAAATGCTTAAGATGTGTCTGAATATGGAAGTTTGCATATATTGTAAAAAAATGAAATGGATTGTAAAAGACATAATACTTGATGACAATGAAAGTTTCTAGATATTCTCAATCACATGTGATTCCAAACGAATATCAAATTTATTTTTTATATGAAATATATGCAAACTTGTAATGCATACACCCTTCGTTTTTGTGACTGCACATAAGTATCACAAAATCCTAAATGTAGGCATGAAAAGGCATACGCTGGGTGTTAAACTTAAAGCCACATAAGAATTGAGTGGTATGCATGTAAATGTCCCAAATAAATCAAACAATCCTTCCATGAACAAGACCGACAACAATTCAATCAAACCCTATCATCAATTTCTTAATTTGTTCAATTACCTTGTAGATAAGTGAACTATATTGAACTGCATTACTAAACGCAAACCGACCAACTTACCGGAATGATGAACAGTGAGGTAGAAAGTATTGAGAGAATCAAATTCATTAAACAGAAGCAACATCTCCATATATACCACTGTTGACCTCACTTTTTGTTGAAGTCTAGTCTCTCTTCCTCAAGCCTAAGATCTACCTATAGGACTTTCCTGTTAACTATTCCTAAAGGACTAGTAATGGAACCCTACCCCATTAGAAATTCTAAATACTTCTTGAATTTTCTTAAAGTTCCACATGTTTGGTTTTGACCTTTAGCACTTAGTAGGATTGAGCCAAGCATGGGAGAGCTCAAGAAGAGTTCCCATAGGACTATCTGGTCTTAGGGTTAGCCTTCGGTGGTATGGTCTTGGTCAGTCTTGCACACACACACCTGAAACCCTCACCTTTACTCACAACCTAAAACCCTTAACCAAATATGCCTAGCTTGATTCCCAACTCACTTGGAAACTCATGTGGATGGTCCCCAAACCCTTAACCCTAGGCTAGGGTTTGGCTAAGACCAACGCATGATCAAAAATGGGATCTCCCTTGGTCTCATGGCTCCATAAGGGTAATTTTATGATTAGCATCTTCAAATTAATCCCATTCTACCCAAATCCCTAATTTTGGCATTTTAGCCCCAAACTTTTCCATAATTACTAAAATTCCCCTAACTTCACCAAAAATACAAAAATACCCCTCATGGTTCAAAAATCACCAAAACCTCCTAAATCATTCCGAACATTCCCAAAACCAATTCTAGCCATCCATTCGGCCTAATTTGACCAAATTGGACAATTTTTACTAAAATCCCAATTTTACCCCTAAATGCCTAAATTCTCCAAATCACCCCCCATTTGCACCAAAATGATTTCAAAATGCCCTAATTTTAAATCCAAATCAAATTTCATCATGTATAAGCCCATTTGAAACCAAATTCAATCCCAATTGAATCCAATTTCAAACTCAAATCACAACCCTAATTTAAATTCCCCAAATTGACCCTAAGCCAAAATCCCATCAAATTGAACTCTCTAGACTATCCAATTTTCTTAATTTTGGATTCTAAACTCTTCATGACACTCCCTTGGACCAATGTGAACCTTCAATTAACCTTGACCTACACCTAAACCTAGCCCAAAACCAATTCAAGCTAAAACCCCCAATTTTTTTCCCAAAGTCAAAATTCCATCAAATTGAAATCCATAGCCTTTCAATTTCCACTCAATTGACTTCCAAATGCCTTGAGACAATTTCCTAAACTAAATTGACCATTTGATTGAGCCTAATCCAAGCTCTAGTCCAAGCTAAACCCAAGTTCAAGCCAAATCCCAAAATTTGAACCCAAACTCTAAACCCACTTGGAGCCACTTGGTCTAGCGCAACTTGGACCACCAAAACTACCATTTAGAATCGAAGGACCAGCCTAGATCTTCTTAGCCCACCCTAGAGGTTCCATGGAGTAATGATCCCTTAATTTAGAGGATTTCTTCCCATTTTTGGCCAAATGACTTAAGCTTGAGCTCACTTGACTTAACCCCATCCTAATCACCATTAAACCTCCCCATTGGTTCCTTGAGCCATCTAGCCACTTTACCTGGCCTGGTCGGCCGGCCTAGTAACCAAAAAACCCAAAACAAAGAAGGCTCCCCCATGGACCAAGCTTGAATTTCACCCATCCACTGTGGCTAAACCTCATTGGCCAATTGCACCGTTCATCCCTCCACATAGGCGTCCTCTTTGCCCCTTTGGCTTGCCCTGGTGGCAGCCATGGCTCCCTCTAAAAATTGGAGCCTTCTCATGAACAAGTATAGAGATCATCCAATTCCCTTGGGGAGACTCTACCAAATTCTCACCAAAGTTTCTCCAAGCCTCCTTGAGTTCAAACCTACTATCTTCAACCATCCATAACCACTGTCCCTCTAGAATTTTAAGTTCAAAATCCAAATTTTTTTCTGTCATTCCATTAAACTCCCCCAAACTCAAAATTAAACCATTGAAAAGCTCTCTTAGACCAAACAAGGAAGTTCCCCATCAAAACCCCACTCTTTTGAGCAACCCACCTCTAGGCCAAGGCCGCACCACCCTTTAATCAAAATCCTACTTGGACCCCATACTGTAGCATGGTGACACTTTGAGAAGGTTTGTTGAACCACAAGGAAGCTTCCACAAGCACCCAATCAAGGCCTCGTCTCTTGGGCAATGGTATATTTTAAAATCCCTAATTTTAGCCTTGGTTTCATTAATTATGAATTAGACTTATATTTCATAAATATGTGACTGTATAAATAAGTTTTCCTTGACTCGATGAGATTATAGAAACAAAACCCATGTGATTTTATTGAGTATCAAGCGGTGTGGACAGTTCTCAGTTTAGAACAGATGGGGACGATGAACGAATGCCATCCATTCACACATGTATTGATCAAACGACAAAGGAGACATCAGATGGGAGAACATTTCATAAAACGTGAGCCGAGTCAGCACTGATGCGGAAGGCGACGTCAAATGGGAACGCGCCGCTTGGAGTTTCAGAGCTGCCAAGGATCCAGTCAGCGTAGCGTGGATAAGTAGATAAATAGAGAATTTTTTATTTAAATTAATATAACAACTTTAAGAATTCATAACTTGGTGTAGAAAATTCATAAAAATAAAATAAAAATATCATCTTGCTTAGTGAATAGAGGAGGATGTTATGGACAAAAAATAAAAATCATTTGACATGTATTTTATTTTTAAGTAATTAAATATTCCCTAGCTTATTTTAATTTTAATTAAATAAATAATGACCACCATGACTTGAAATTTTAGGAGTTTGCTCTTTATGATAATAGGGGTGTTCTTTGATTTTTTTCCAAAGTCAGAGAACATCTCTAGCCAAGAAAACCTAATTTTCAAACCTAGTTGTCTATTTTTGCTTCATATAATTATATAAATTTAAATATAAATAAAACATATGGGATTTATTTTAAAAAGCTTCATGTGATCAGAGGACTCTAGAAAAAATATAAAGTGGATTTAAATAATTATGTAAATTATTTTAGCTAATTAAATGTTTAAAATTCATAAAAACTAAATAAATACAATATTTTTCAAAACTTCACAAAAAATGGTTCCACATTGTAAATAATTATAATTTTAACTCTCTAGAAAAATTTAAAACCCATTTGAACTGATTTGACTACTAAAGTCTATTTTTCAAGTAAAAAGAGATTTTTGCATTAAAATAATTATAATAAATAAAATATAATTAGAAAAATTATGAAAAGTGATTTTAAGTGTTCCTTATGATCAGGGACACGTTCCTTATGAGTGATTTTAAGTGTTCCTTATGATCAGGGACACCAAAGAAAAATACAATTTATATTAAAATAAATAGTTTATTTTTGAGCTACTTTTTAAGTTAAAAATAACTAAAAATAATTAAAAATTGTAAGAATATAAAAATGCACCAAAGTGTTCCAAATTCTATCACTTGGGACCCTTTAAAATATTTTTCCTGATTTTTAGTTTATTTATGTATTTTTAAATGCTAAAATGTATCTTTCTTAATTTTCCATTGAAATAATTATAATAAATAAAATAAAAATCACAAAAATGAAAAGTTTGTTTCCCTGAGTTCTCTAGACTTTCACAGATTTAAGAAATATATGAAAAGTATTTTTCGAAACAAAATTATATTTTCTATTTAATTAATCACTAAAATCAATAAATAATTATAATTATTAACATATTATTTAAAACATTATGAAATTTGGTCCTAATGGTCCACTAACCTAAGTGAATCTCCAATAATTTTCCCATGAACAGAAACTTTGATTTGATTAGTTAAATAAATTAACATTGAAAATTCTTATTTTTTTAACTAAAATAATTATGAAAAAAATTACTTAAAAATAAAATAAATCATAGTTTCTCCTCTCATATCTTAATTAACCCATGTGTGGGGCACCATAAAAATTTCAAAGTCATTTAAGTTGTATTTAATGAGTTAAGAAGTGGAGAGCCTTAGGGGCAAAATGATAATTTTTTGGATTCCTGTTGACCTCACTTTTGGTTGAGGTCTAGTTTTTCCTCTTTAGTAGCCTAGGGTCTAGCTATAGGACTTTTCTGTTGACTATTCTTAGAAAACTAGAAAAGAAACCCTCCCCATTAGAAATTCCAAACTCCTCTTTACTCAACTTGAAGTTCCACATAGTGGTCATAACATCTAGCACTTAGTAGGTGGGGTTATTCTAGGGGAGCCCAAGGAGAGTTCCCATAGGATTGCTTGACCTTAGGGTTGACCCTGGGTGTTGGTCTAGAGCTAAGGTGCTTACCTTACTCACAATCACTCACAAATACAAACAAAAAATTTCTTAACTTTGATCCCTTAATCCTTTGGGAGAGTCATGTAGATGGTCCCTAAACCAACTGTCCCTAGGCTAGGGTTTAGCTAAGACCAGTACATAGAGGACCCAAATGGGGTTTCCATTGGTCCATAGCTCATTTATGGTGGTTGGCACCCCAGTTCTTCCAAAAATACTAAACTTGGCCTTTTTGTCCCTGAACTCCCCCAAATTACCTACGTACCCTTGAAACCCTAAATTTGGCCAAAATTCTCAAATTTACCAAAAATACCCAAATTTGTTCAAAAATCATTTCAAACCTTTTGAAAACATTCAAATTACCCAAAATCATCATAAAATTGCCAAATTACCAAAATGCCCCTCTTTAGCCCAAAATTCCAAAAATTACAAAAAATCTCAAAAATTTCCAAAACATTCCAAATATTCCCAATTTCATTTTTCTCAACTATCAGATGACCCAATTTGACTAATTTGACCATTTTGGCCAAAACCCTCAAATTGCCTTTAAAGGCCCAATTTCCCTAAATTCACTTCAAATGTCCATCAATTTGGTCTCAATTTCCTTCAATTTCAATTTTAAACTCAAATTAACCTTTTATATGACCAATATAAACCAAATCTAAGCTCAATTGGCCCATTATTTGAGCCCAATTTTGATCTAAGTCAAACCCCAAATTTTGGCCCTATGACTTGGTTCCACCAAATTGAACCCCATGACCTACTCCATTGGTCTCAATTTGAATCATAACTTCTTTATAACAGTCCTAAAAATCAAAATTGACCTTGGTGAAGCCTCAATTTTATTTAATTTCAACCCGAATCCAAAAATCCCCAATTTTGCCCTAAATTGACCCTATCTCAAAATTCCACCAAATTGATTGCCTTAGCCCCAAAATTTCCACTCCATTCCTTCATTAAAAATATTCATAACATCTCCCTTGATCATTTTGACCATTAAATTGAGCCAAATTCCAAGCCTAGCTCAACCTAAGCCCAAGTCTAGTCCAACATGCCCAAATTGACCAAAATCTCAAAATCCTTCAAATTGAACCCCCAATTGAATTCAAAATCATTTCAATCCTTCACAAAAAACCTTCATTACAATCATCTACATAATTTTGATCAATAAATTGGGCTTAAAGTCATGAATAGCCTAACCCAAACCCACTTTAATCCAAATTGACCCACTTGGACTCATGCACTAAAATTGGCCTAGTTACCTTAAAACCACCAACTTTATGACTCCACAGCCACCAAACTCCTCTTAGGGACCAGGCTAAACCATGTAAAAACCACCAAAGCATGTTATGGAGGAATGGATACCCAAATTAAGGGATTTTAACCCATTTTTTTACCCATCTTGCAATATCTCCTTCATCATCATTAATCCTTGGGGGTAAATCATAATTAAGCATCCCCCTGGCTCATCTAACTTCCTGACCACCTCCCCTAGCCTTGCCGGCCGTCCTAGTGGCCAAAAAACACTAAAACCATGAGCCACCCCCAAAAATTTAAACCCCATTCAAACCTGGAGGCAACTTCATCCCATTTGAAATTTAGAGCTTCTCTGCCCTCAACCTAAGCATCATTTTCCGCCCCCCCCCCCCCCAAATGGCCCTGGCAGCCAGCCTAGGCCATTTTATTTAAACCTCACCTCCATGGTCAATGAAGGAGAGCTAAAATTTTCTTAAGGAAACTCTGCCAAACTACCCTTAGAGACTCCTTAATACCTCCTCAGTTCAAGCCAACCATTTTCCCTCACTGAGCTTCATTGTGGAAGCTCAATTTTGAGCTTGAATTTTTGCCAAAAACCAGGACAGATCTCTCCACACCTCCACAGTGAATCAAACTTCAATTAATTGTGCACACACCTTCCCTACAGTGAAAGAAGTTGATTCCCCACAAAAGCCCCCCTCAAACAGCCTCCAGCATAGACTTCAGTCAACATCAGAAATTGAGCTTAGTCAAATTCATACCTAGACCATTCACAAGGGCACAAGGCTTCATCTTGAGGTTCGTTGGGACTAATCAAAGCTACCACAACTATCTGATTGAGGTAACCCCTCTCAGACAAAGGTATTGAACTCTAAACCTAATCCGAGCCTATTTTCACTCTCAATATGTATTTACTGTATTTGATACCATATAATCTGTATAGATAGGTTAGTCTTAAGAAGATGAAGCTCTAGGAACAAACCCCATGAGATTTGGTTGAGCCTAGAGGGAGATCTTAAGGTTTGAGTGTGGACGGTTCTCGGGTTAGCCTATTTAGGGACGATGACGAGGAGTTTTCCGATCGCGTGTTTATCTCATCAACGGACGATATCTAGCTGGACAAACTCTTAATACATGAACCGCGGGCCGCGTGGCATGCCAAGCTTACTGGACTGTATCGGTACAGCGAATGGGAACGCGCCGCGTTGCCGTTCGGAGCTGCCTAGGATGAGGTGGCGCCGCGCGTTTAAATAGAAAAACATGGATTTAAATAATTCAGAAAATGCTCTCTAACTTTAAAAATCCATATCTTCGTGTAGAAAAATCACAAAAGTAAAAAAAAATATCCTAGTGCTTAGTGAACAGAGGAGAATAATGTGGAAATAATTTGAAGTTTATTTAATGCATATTTTATTTTTAATTAATTAAACACTGTTTTGAGTCTTTTGATTCTACATGCACATGCATGTAGACATGCATGTAGACATTTCACCATGACTTAAAATTTAGGCATGTTGTTGCCTCTCTCTTACAGAAAATTTTCTGATTTTTCCAAAGTCAGAAGAGATCTCTAGACAGAGATCCATTTTTTTTCAAATTTATGCCTATTATTTGCATAAATTAATCATAATAATTAGCATGTTGCTTAGAAAATTCCAAGAAAATTTCGAAAGGTTTATTATGGTCAAAGAAGCCTATGAAAAATGTTTCCTGATCTAAGTCATTAAGAATGCACCTAATTTGTACAAACCCTAAAATGCAAAGAAAATTAATTTTGGGAAACACAAACATCTAAATGACTTGGTTTTTAATTTCTACTGTAATTTGAAGTTCAGAGAACTTTTCACAAAAATTTCAAAATATTTAGAGCTCATTTGATAACTCAAAATGATTTTCTAAGTTAAATGTCATTTTTAACACTAAAATGATTTTTAACAATTAAAATATAACTAAAAAAATTATACAAATTAGTTTTTAGAGTGGAGTTCTATGTGATTAGATAAATTTTTTAAAAATAAATTTGTAATTGAAATAAAAATTATATTTTTAAGTCTTTCTTTAATATTTAAATAATTACAAAATGATAAAAATAAAAAAAATAATAAAATTCATGTAAATGTTCTAAATTGTTTCCTATGTACTTAAGAATAATTGGAATATTTTTTCTAATTTTCTAATTGAAGATATTGAATTTTGAAGCTTAAAATATTTTTTAAAGGCTAAAAATGGATTTTCACTAAAATAATCCTAACAATTCAAAGAAAAATAAAAAAAGATATGAAATTTATTTTTCTAAGTTCCTTGATCTTAGAGATATTTAATAAAAATATAAAACTTATTTTTCCACATTTAAAATATTTTATATTTAATAAATACTCCAGAAATTAAAATTATTATAATAATTAAAATAAAACTCAAAAAAACATGAAATTTAGCCGAAGTGTTTCTTTGATCTAAGTATACCTTCAAAAAAAAATTCAAGGGATTAGGTTTTACCTTGGTCAAGTTAGGGATTTTCTTTAAAAAATCATGTTTCTTGCATATAAATAAATATATAAATTAAATTAAAACGTGAAAAATCGCATTTTCTCCTCTGATGTCTTAATTGACCCATGAGTGAGGTAAAATAAGACTTCCAAAGTTATTTGAATTAAATTTGATGAATTATGAAGTATTAGAGCCTTGGAGGCAAAAGTGTAATTTTGGAAATTTAGCCTTAATTAACATTTAGGCTCAATTCAAGAAAGGGGAAATGGGTAACCTTTGATCCTAATTAACATATATGGATGATTGAAACACAATGGATTAATTGGTAGAAACCAATCTCACTTTTTCCAATTAAAGGATAAATTTGAAATTTCCTAGATGATTAAAATTTGGGATTCTCCCAAATTAAATGATCCTAGACTTAGGGGTATAGTTTTGGGTGTTAATAACTCACTAATTTAATACCCCTATTTGGTATTCAAGTGACATTTAAATGTTTTGATGATGAATTATTATCACTTAAAATTTAGTCTCTTTCAAAATGACTAAAACATCCACCAAGTTCTTAAGGGCTTAGTAGAGACCTATGTTAAATCAAATTTGTTTAAATGTGGATTAGAAAAGTGAATAAAAATTGAACACCTTTGAAACACTATAAGCCCAAGTTAAAACCAAAAATGGCTAAGTGTCTTAGTAACACTAACTTGCCTCTTTAAAGGTCTTCACCTACAAAATCCTCAAATTGAATTATAAGTGATAATTACCCTACTCTTGTAGGGATAATTGAAACATTAATGTTCATTGAGCATTAAAGGTATTTACAGGATGGGTTATTAAGCAACATAATAAGTTTAAAAAGAACTCGAGACTCTTCGCTAGACAGTGAGAGGGAATCATGAAATTGCTACTTTTTTCAAATCTGTTGGATACCTCAGAGGTTACTAAACTTAGTATGTTTTGCTTAACAAAAAATTCATTCTTAATCAAATTAATAAGGACCCACCAAGATATGATCTAAAGTTGGACAAATTCTTGAGAAGACTGTAAAACCTAGTAGAATAGATTGGTCCACTAGACTGGATACCGCATTATGGGCTTACAGGACTGCTTATAAAACTCTTATTGGAATGACTCCTTACAGACTGATTTTTGGAAAGACTTGTCACTTACCAGTAGAATTAGAGCATAAAGCATATTGGGCGATTAAAGAATTCAATTATAATTTGAAAGATGCTGGTAAGGAGAGATTGTTACAATTAAATGAATTGGAAGAATTAAGAAATGAATCTTATGATAACGACATAATTTATAAAGAGAAACTAAAGTTATGGCATGATCAGAAGATTAACCAAAAGAAAGAAGTATTACTTTACAACACTAGGTTGAAGTTATTTCTTGTAAAATTGAAGTCTTGTTGGTTAGGACCCTTTTCTGTGACTCAAGTTTATACTTACGGAGCTACTGAAATTGAAGATCAGAAGATTGAAAATAGATTTAAAGTAAATAGGCACAGATTAGAACCGTATTTTGAGGGTAAAAGACCAAATTTTAAAGAGGTTTTAATGATCAGTCAACCTGAATAAACCTGAATATGTCGGGCTGACGACGTTAAACCAAACGCTTTATGGGAGGCAACCAATAATTATATTTATTTTTATTGTGATTATAATAGGTTTTATTTGAAATTATCGATAGTTTGTGATAATATTGAGCTCTACTACACTTATTTACCCTTGAATCATCATAAAAATTGGATTTATAGAGAAAAATTGGAACACATTCGGACCAGAGCGAAACTGTGCAATTTTTGCCTATGGCGCATACGGCGCCTACGGCGGGTTTTTCCCGAAAGTCCAGGCAATTAATTACAGAAGGCTCGCCGACGGTGCCCTCGACTCCGCCGACGGCGCCCTCGACCCCGCCGACGACGAGACATGCGAGATGCCGATTTCTGGAGTTTGAATGGCGGTTTTTTTGTGGGGGTTATCCCTCTTTTACTC
>NW_018226953.1:66572-69053 GCF_001263595.1 Phalaenopsis equestris
ATAATCCCAGAATGTGAGTTTTCAATCGGCAAAATTTTATTAGTGCGAAAGCTCAATGAATCTTCAACAAGCTACTGACGAAGAAAATATTGATCAAAGAACGAGGATTTGTAAATCGCGGATTGAGCAATCCCTCTACGACAATTGAAGAGATGATAGTGCGGCAAAGATGGCAAGTGTTGTGCTATACTACCGCCGCTGTGGTTGTTCCTGTGGTAAAGGAATTTAATGCAAATTTGCATGGAATCAACCAAGGAGTCGTTTATGTGCGAGGTAGATAGATAACTTTGACTCTTGCATGGATCAATGAATTATACATGATTGAGAACTTTCTTGTCTGCCATTATTTCAAATTCATCCCGACAAGAAACTAGATGAATGAGATTTACCAATATTTAACGGACGAAACTGAATACTGGGAAATGTACTGGGAAATGAGAGAAAACGGGAGAAAACGGGTATGTTAGTTTTTCTGTGACACTCCTAAATCCCGTTTGGAAACACTGGCACTTATTTATTTCTGCAAAACTATTACAAACATTGAAGATCAGTAAAGTTTCTAAAGAAAGTGCTATTTTGAATTACTGCATCCAAATGAGACTGCCGATTGATATTGGATTAATAATTGTGAAGTCGATTTTAGGCCTGATCGTTCATGGATCAACTTATGGGCTTGGACACCTTTCCATAATTTTCTCACTTTGCAGTCAGTTCCAAGTATCCTACAAAAATTGGGAAAAGGTACTTCTACCTTGGAAGCCTTTGGACCCAACTGAGAGATTACCAGCTTTTGAAGATGAAAATGACATGCCTATTATGGTAGATCAAGCGTCTTAGAATTCACTGCCAATTCAACCCTTAGTTCTTGACAAGACTCTGGTGATCCTGCGCAGAATCAAGAAATTGGTGAAAGAGGTACAAAATGTCATGAACACAATTAATAATATCTCTGATTTTTTTGATCATCTTGACTGGAGGATGAAAGAATATTTTTCTCACTCTGGACATATAGAAGATAGTTTAATACGGCTGATGAGGAGGATGAAATTGATAGAAGATGATTCTACTGAAGGATTTCCATACCAAACCTTCTATAACCTCTTCGTTCATGTGCAATCAATGGGTGATCTCAGATGAGAATCTAGTACTGAATCTGAAGAATAGCAGATTTATATTACTACCTGTCTGTCAATATGTGTAACTTGATTTGAACTTTGCATTTACTTTGCTTTAGAATTATGCTTTTAGATCTCTGTATAGTTGAGACTAAGCATATGATGTTTTATTTTCAGCATTTTGAGTGTTGTGGCTTGGATTGCGACGCTGAATTAATGTATTGAGGTTGAGAAAATACCAAACTTAGGTGTGTTATGTAACGTAAATTGTAACCCTTGGAATTTATATATAAATGTGATGTTTTGTGTTGTGAAAGTTTAATTGTGATAAGTACATCATTTAATCACTTAAAATTATGTCTATAATGATTGAACGGATGTCGTTGAGGCTTGAAATTGATTGAAGTAGCAAAAATCCGAAAATTGAACCAAATCAATAGAGGCTGCCGACGGCACCCTCGACGCTGCCGACAACGGACTTTTCCCGAGACTTAAGATATAATTTCAATAGAGCGCGCCGACGATGCCGAATACCCTGCCTACGGCGAGATCCCAAAAAAACACCTTTAACCGTGATTTTGACTAGTCAACCACCACTATTCACCATCCCCTTCCTCTGACAAACATGATTTTTGACCTAGGGCTTGAGAGATCTTGGATTGGGAGAGATCATGGATTGGGAGGCGATTTTAAGACATTTAGACACAGATTTGATCATCTCTTGGTAAGAGCTTCACTCCAAACTAAAAATATTTGATTTTTACCATGGATTTCTTTCACATTGAGGAGATCCAAAAAATTTGAGAATGTGAAGAAAATATTGGGAAGAAATTCATGGAACTTAGTGTTGAACTCTTAGAATTACTTTTGGAAGCCATTATTTGCATATTTGAAGTATATTTTGGAATTTTTCTATAATTGTGATTAGATTGAAATGGTTCCACGACAAAAGAGATGACTTGAGTTTGACGAGTCTCACTTCGCCAATGCGAAGGCTCAATCGAGATTTACTTCAGTGTTTGAAGGAAGGAAGTGTATACAAGATTGAGTTTTTGAGAGTCGAGGTGGATAAATTGAACGAGTTATTATCGAGCGCAGGTGGGAAAAATTCTATTGCACCACCAATAAAGCTGTTGCTAATATTGTAAAAGATTTCTATGCCAACGTATTTTATTCTGACGATGGAATCGTTCAAGTGCGGGGATTTCCTGTTGAATTTAATGTCGCCCTCATTAACACCTTTTACGAAGTCCCAGACTCTTATAGCTGCCATTATGACTCCTTCAGTACTATGGAAGGCCCCCTGAATGATGTGATCAACTTTCTCACTGATGGGAAAGGAACGTGGAAGATTAAGCAACGAGAA
>NW_018226953.1:69596-71628 GCF_001263595.1 Phalaenopsis equestris
ATGATAGCGAGTACCTTTAGAGGCATTCAGGCTTTGAGATAGCTTATTACAAAGCTCAGGCTCGACACTACAAAGGAGAGCCTGATGTTACTTTTCTTGAGTGCCCCCGATATACTCAGTATCAACACAATCCACCTGATGATCAAGGAGATGAAGACATAGTTTGGGATTTTGATAGTTGAATGTAATTGATGTACTTATATTTGTATATTTATTTTTGTAATCTTTTTTGTAATAGAAATGGATGTTTGTGTATTTGGACTTTCATTTTTATTATTATGTTGTACTTGGATAATTTTAATTTTTTTTATAAAGTTAGTGTTATAGATTGTTTTGTACTTTTTTAAAAATTTCATTACTCGACAATTTCTCTAATGATTTATATGTGTAGAAATTTCTTAATGTTACAGACTAGGTGAAGTAGAAATTTTAAAGGACTGCAAAAATTTCAGAATGATGAAAATGCCTAAAATACTGAGGTATGATTTATATTTAGAGTTTTTCTTTCCACCTGTATTATTTTATATTGAAGAATTTAAGCTTGGGGGGAGGGAAGAAAAAGATTAACTATTAAATGTCCTCTATTTAGTTATTTTCAAAAATTACTTATATGATTTTATGTAGTGAATTTAATTCAGATAACTATATTTTATAGCTATTTAAATATTATGGCATATTTAAAGAAATATTTTTGTAATGAAAATTAATTTTGTAACTTAAGATATTTAGTATAAGAGAATAAGATTATAGTTAACTATTTAAAGTAAAGAAAACTATATTTTGAAATATTAAGAATCTGGAAATTCATTTGAGAAGAAAAAATTGGTGCTCAATGATGTAAAAACTATGAAATATTTATAAGGTAAAGAAATGCTTTGAGTAGGGAAAGAAAGGTGATGTTCAAAATCATTAAAGGCTATCCAGATATAGTAATCCTCACTTGAAAAAGGAAAAAGAAAGTATTGACAACAATCCCTGAAAAGAAAAGAAAAATATATAGGTTTGAAAGCAATCCAATTGAAAAAGAAAAATAAAAGAAGAAAGAAAAAATATGAAGGTGAGAAGAAGCTTGAGGATATGCCTAATAAAAAATTGGCTTCACTGGACCTACCTAAAGGGAAAACCTAAATACATTCCTGAACCTATATTTATGAAATAGATCTTTTACTAAATAGATCTTTTACTAGTAGTGTAGTAGTGTTCTCATGAAGTTCCTACCATCTGAATATTCTAAGTGACTTATATTGCAACATATAGTCATTCTTGAAATGAATAGAAGACTAGAACTCTTAAACTTGATGACTAGATAATCTTGTAGCTACATAGTTAATTTAATTACTTGAATTTTTTCTGAAAATCTCACTATGGTATTTATCTAAATCAAACTTATAGTATTTCTGAATTAAAACTTTACTACAATAGATCATAACTTTTATATAAAAGTTAAATTACTTGAGGACAAGCAATAGTTGAGTTTGGGGGATTTTAACCAAAGGAAAATATATTGAGATTTTCATATCTATTTTACACTTTTTTTGATGATATTGCAGTTTAAAGAAAGGTATTTTTGATGTTTTGTTGCATGAATGATGAATTAGGGTCATTGGAGCAAAAAGATGCAAAAAGGAGTGAATTTGGAGCGAAAAGGACCAAAATGTGAAGATTTGAACTAGGGCGCCGACAACGAGCCCAACAGCACCAACGACGGACTTTTCCCGAGACTCCAAAATTAATTCTCACTTAGAAGGCCCGCCGACAAAACCCTCGAGGCCGCCGACGGCGAGCTCGGCGGTTATGTCCAATAAAGCATTGGATGAGGACGAATTTTGGAGGGGTGCTTTGGCAACTCTTGGAAAAACTCATCCACATATTTAAAGAGAAGACTTTGGCCGAAAACAAAAGAGAGGAGGCTCAAAATTAAAGTGTAGAAAAAGTGTAGAGAGTCTAAATTGTGAGGAATTCTTTGAGAGGTTGTAAGAGTGGAGGGAAAGTGAGAGATTTCTTCCTCCTTGCCGCTTCGAAGAGGAATTTT
>NW_018226953.1:71791-72137 GCF_001263595.1 Phalaenopsis equestris
TGTCTTTCTCCTCTGTCTTTCTCCTTGTCTTGAGATTTGTGAAATGATGATCTGAATTAGTTGAGCCATGAAAATGATAAAGAAATTGTGATGATCTTTTCAGTTTGATTTTAATTTACTTTCAATTTGGCCAATTGATTGTTAAAATTTGTTGAGTTTTACAATTAAAGTGAAGATTACATCCAAGATTCAGGGAGGTCAAAGCCCTTGGACAAAGTCCTTAAAATTTGGGTGTAAATAAATAAAAAAATAAAAATTATCGGGCGTAGAATTGGAGATTTTAGAGTGACAGACTAAAATCCTCAATTCGGTCCTATCGTTTGGGTGCTGAAGTGTAGATGTTAGC
>NW_018226953.1:72162-88474 GCF_001263595.1 Phalaenopsis equestris
GAAGTGAGAGCCAGTATCCTCCCAGCCTAGCCGCAGATTCAGTAAACAAGCATAGGATTAGTCAATGTTCTTTATACCTGGACCAAAGGGTAAAGAATAGGTATTCTCTATTTGGCACAATACAAATTGAACTGATTCACTTTATCCATTCAGTATAATTTCTTGACATGGAGAATGATGTTTTCTTATATATTGAATATCACATTAAAAACCTCATTAGTATAATTAGTTATTTAAGAGTTATTAAAATTACATATTTATTTCAATTGCATATTAGTGACAGATAAGCAAATTGAAGTTCTAATATTACTCCATGTGGGATCAATATCTAGGACTCCATTAGAGCCCTATATTACTTGAGCGATATATATACTTGCGTTGATAAGTGTGAATTTACAATTATTGAATATTTTATTCATTCATCTTTATCGAATCTATAACTGTTATTAAGTTTTGGTCAAATTGCTGAGGAATTAAATCTTTTAGCAGCAGTATTAAATACTTATATTCTTAAGCATATATAAATTTACGGTCATTGAACTAGAGATTTGACTAGCTCATTTGTTCAGCACATCCTAAGATGAAGTTTGTTCATTGAAAGAACAACCTGAGCTAACCTTTATAGATGAAGATTTGGTGCTCGATATCGCCGACCACTTTACATATCCGTTAACATTGACAGATTTGTGTTGTCCAGAGTTTTAGTAGATTCTAGAGCATCACTTAACATGATAAGCCTATGGACATTGACCTATTTGGACATTGAAGCTCAAAAGCTTACGACCGATAAAATGATGCTAAGAGGATTCAACCAAAAGGAAGAGAGAGCCCTGGGATCAATTACGTTGCTTATGAAGGTTGGAGAACTAGCAAAATTGCTAAATTTCATATCATCGACATCAAGACCTCTTTCAACGCTCTACTGGGTAGACCATGGATTCATGAACACAATATGGTTCCATCATCTCTGGTTCAATCGTCTCTACACCAGTGCATTAAGTACTACAAAGAAGGACAAGAACATTGCATCAAGGGAGATTTACAGCCGTTTTCAGTTCATGAAGTTGGTATTCATGAAGATGTTTATTCATGAAGATCATGAAGATGTTGTCTACTACGCGACTTCAAAGAAAATTGTCTTCTCTCGTAAAATCACAACAATTAAAAATGAAGATTTAGAAAATTCACAAAGAGAAGGCCATTCAACTACGCTTCAGCAAACTTTCACCACTCTTTTGCAAAAAGTTGGTGGAGGTTCATTTAGGTCGCGCACCCGACATCGAGGCCGGGGACGTGGGCATGGAAGAATCAACTTAATTGTTGAATGGACTAAGCCAACCATCAACATCCATCAACATTGGTGATGGTGATGAAGATAGTTTTGAAGATGAAATAATGATGACAAAATAGAAGGAACCTCAGTACGAGATATCCTTAGAAGATTCAGAGAATATCGAATACGAGACAATGTCTGATCGGATAAACAATTATGTGAATGATATGACCCTTACTCCGATTCTCCCTCAAAAGGTCAAGAGTTTAGAGGTCAAGGAAGTCCTAGCGCTGGTTCAAAGCCGATCAAGTTTTATTGTGCTTCTACCTCTACTGATCTTGAAAATCATATAAACTTGGATGATAATCCTAATGAGCTAATGGAATTGCCTTTTGGTTACTTTTTGCCTTGTGTACAAAAGTTAGTTCAATAGAGACACTTGCCAAAACAAATGCCAAAAAATAAATTTTAACTTTTTGAAAAATTATGGAATATGAAAAGTCGAACTCCCAACTCAAAAGAGGGTCTCATATTTGGTACAGTCGGGCAAGTCGATGATTTAGAATTTTGTATGTTTGTTACTAGTGAATCAAGAGAGGATTGCCTTGAAATAGAGGATGACCCTACTGATCAATTGAAAGAAGTTGCTCCACCAAAATTTGAGGAGGAAATTAAATCAATGGTTGATGAGTTGAAAGAAATCAACCTCGGGACTGAAGAACAACCCAAACTACATTTATAAGTTCTCTACTTAGCAATGAAAAATTCAATTGATCAAACTTTAGCAGAATTCAAAGATTGCTTTGCATGGAGCTATGATGAAATGTCAAGACTATCAGCAGAGGTTGCAGTACATAAACTCAGGGTGGACAAGAATATAACCGTAGTAAAACAAGCTCCTAGAAGAATGCACCTCGAAATAGAGCAGCAAGTCATCACCGAGGTGTAAAAATTAGTAGACGCTAACTTTGTAAAAGAAGAGCAATACCCCACATGGTTAACCAATATTGTTCCAGTCAAGAAGAAAAATGGACAAATCCGTGTTTGTGTAAACTTCAAGGATTTTAACAAGGCATGTCTAAAAGACGAGTTTCCACTACCAATACCACAAATGATGGTGGATATCACTTCAATACTCAAAATTTTCTCCTTCATGGACGGATCGTCGGGATACAACTAAATCAAGATGACTCCCGAGGATGCAGCACTTACAGCATTCAGAACACCGATTAGAATTTTTTTCTTGTGATGTCGTTTGCCCTAAATAATGTTGGAGCAACATACCAATGTGAAATAACAAAGATTTTTGACAACCTCATTCACAATCTAGTGGAATGCTACGTGGATGATTTGTTTGTCAAAAGTAAACAAAAAATAGACAATTTATATGATTTGAGGATCGTGTTCGAACGGTTACGACGATATGACCTTAAAATGAATCCCTTAAAGTGCGCCTTTGGCGTTACATATGGGAAGTTTCTAGGATTCGTTGTCCGTCATCGGGGAATCGTCATCGACCCAGATAAGAATAAAGCTATCTTGAAAATGCCTCCTCCTAAAACCTCTCCTAAACCCTTAAAACAACTCCGTTCCTTCCTAGGGAAGTTGGTATATCTAAGAAGCTTTATTTTTAATCTCTTAGGTAGGTGTCAGCCCTTCTCAGCATTAATTAAAAAAGATGCCAAATTTGTTTGGGAAGAGAATTTGGGAAAGGCATTTGAGGACGTTAAATGCCAGTGGGCCTTTGAGGACGTTAAACATTATTTAATGATACCTTCTGTCTTGGCAGCCCTTATCCCAGGGAAACCGTTGATACTTTATATCGCAGCCTTAGACGACTCTCTTGAGACGACTCTCCCTTAGACGACTCTCTTGGAGCCCTCTTAGCCCAAGTCAATGAGGAGGGTAAAGAAAAGACACTCTACTACTTGAGTGGTCGCCTAATACCGATGGAGATAGGTACCCACCCATTGGAAATCATTGTCTAGCTCTGATTTTTGCCTCCCAAAAACTTAGACATTACATACTTTCACATAAGATCACCCAAATTTTAAAAGTTAATCTATTGCAATATTTGATGACACGATGAATACTCTTCAGACATCTAGCAAGATGATCGATGATCTTATTGCAATTTGATATAACTTTTGTTCCTCTCCATGCTATCAAGAGACAGATTTTAGCAGACTTTCTCACTGCACACCCACTTCTAACTGGGTCCCCTCTTGATGATGAACTTCTAGATGAGCACACCAGACGAACAAATACTATAAATGAAGTTCTCCAACACGCAATGCTGGGAAATGTACTTCAACGGAGCTTCGTCAGCCAGAAAAGACAAAGGATCAGGCATAGTTATACCAGGCAAAGCAGGGATCAGTTTGATCTTTATCAGCCAAATAAGGGTATGTTCAGGTTGTCATACCACCTGATAGAGCCGTGCACCAACAATGAAGCAGAATATGAAGCTTTAATCACTGGATTGGAATTGGCAATCTCAATGGATATAACAAACATTGCCATCTATGGTGACTCTCAGCTCATCATCCAGCAAGTTGCCGGACAATACAAAATTTTGAAACCACGGCTAGCAGAATATCATCAGTACATGATGAAGCTGCTGGAGCAGATCCTTAAATTGACTTTCTACCGGATTTCTAGGGGAGATAATGCCCATGCTGACGCTCTAGCAAAACTTTCTAAGGAGGTGGCGTGTCCCTCAGAGGATTCCATTGAAATCACAGTACAAGGAAGACAAATTTTATCTCGAATCGACCTCAAAACTTTACACAAGCTGGGAAAAGAAGAAGCAATAAATGCAGTGCTGATATCAATGAAGATTGGCGTAAGCCATTAATAGAATATTTGCATACTAGAAAGATGTCTGAGGGAAAGTTTGAGGCACATCACATTACAAAAACCGCTGTCTTTTGCTCTAGTAGGTGACGTCTTATACAGGAAATCGTTTGACCAGATGTGGCTACGATGTTTAAGCAAAGCTGATGCATGAAATATTGCCAAAGAAGTACATGTCAGATTGTGTGGTGCTCACCAGTCAGATCCGAAGATGAAGATTAAAAGACTCGGATATTATTGGTCAGCAATGATGCCCGACTGCATGGATACAGCTAGAAGATGTCACCAGTGTCAAGTGCATAGGGTGGTCTTACACCAATCTCCGATTGTGCTACACCCAACTGTTGCCTCGTGGCAGTTTGAATGTTGGGGCACAGACATAATAGGTCCCATAGACCCTCCATCCTCCAAAGGACATACAAAGGACATAGATTTATGAGGACACAGATTGATACTTGTCGCTACAGATTTTTTTTTCAAATGGGTAGAGGCGGTACCGTTACAAGAGGTTACGACACAGCACATCCTTCAATTCTTCAAAAGCCAAATTGTCTACCATTTCAGAGTACCGCGAAGAATAATTTCCAACAAGGAACAGCTTTTAAAAGGGAACAGCAGCTTTTAAAAGCACAAAAATCAACAATTTCATCAAAAGACAAGGGATAGATTGGAGATACTCTACAATTTACTATCTCATAGCAAATGGCTTGGCTGAAACCTTCAATAAGACATTGATACAAAATTTAAAGAAAACACTGGACGAAGATAAAAAAGATTGATACAACAAACTGTTGAAGCCTTCTGGGCCTACCAGATGACGTTCAAGACCCTCACTCAGAGTACACCCTACATGCTCGTGTACAGGTCCGAGGCTGTACTCCCGTTAGAAATTTAGACGCAATCTCTCAGAGTCGCCATTGCCAACCAACTCACAACAGAAGAAAGTGCAAAATTCAGACTTAAAGAACTTGAGAGTCTTGAAGGAAAACGACTTGAAGTACAACAACACTTGGAAATTTACCAGACAAAGATGGTACAAGCATGTTGACCTTACTTTTGGTTGAGGTCTAGTTTTCCTCTTTAGTATCCTAGGGTCTAGCTATAGGTCTTTCCTATTGACTATTCCTAGAAAACTAGAAAAGGAACACTCATCATTAGAAATTCCAAACTTCTCTTTACTCAACTTGAAGCTCTACATATTGGTCCAAATTTCTAACACTTAGTAGGTGGGGTCATTATGAGGGACCTCAAGGAGAGTTCCCATAGAACTGTTTGACCTCAAGGTTGACTCTGGGTATTGGTCTAGAGCTAAG
Organism: Phalaenopsis equestris; assembly: GCF_001263595.1. Taxonomy (NCBI): domain Eukaryota; kingdom Viridiplantae; phylum Streptophyta; class Magnoliopsida; order Asparagales; family Orchidaceae; genus Phalaenopsis; species Phalaenopsis equestris. The sequence goes on from NW_018226953.1 coordinate 77,605, forward strand.
GCACTCACTACAATCACCTCACTCATTATCACTCACACCCAAAATTTCTTGACATTGAACCCTTAATCCTTTGGGAGACTCATGTAGATGATCCCCTGAACCCACTGGTCCTAGGCTAGGTTTTAGCTAAGACCAGTACATAGAGGATCCAAATGGGGATTTCATCAAATGGAGGATCCAAATGGGGATTTCATTGGTCCATAGCTCATTTATGGTGGTTGGCACCCTAATTCTACCAAAGATATCCAACTTGGCATTTTGCCCCTAAACTCCCCCAAATTACCTAAGTACCATTGAAACCCTAAATTTGGCCAAAATTTCCAAATTTTTACCCAAAATACCCAAATTTATTCAAAAGTCATTTCAAACCTTTTGAAAATACCCAAATTACCCAAAATCACCAAAAATTGCCAAATTACCAAAATGCCCCTCCTTAGCCCAAAATTACAAAAATTCCAAAAATTCCTGAAACCTTTCAAATATTCCTAATTTCATTTTTCTTAACTACCACAAAACCCAATTTGACCATCTTTGTCCAAAACCCCCAAATTGCTCTTAAAAAACCTAATCTCCCTAAATCCTTCTCAAATGTCCATCAACATGGTCCAAATTTCCCCCAATTTTAATCCTAAACTTAAATTCACCTTCCAAGTGACAAATTTAAACCAAATACAAACTCAGTTGGCCCATGATTTAAGCCCAATTTTGATCCAAATCAAAACCCTCAATTTTGGCCACATGACCTAATCTCACCTAATTAGACCCATAGCCCACTCAATTTGCCACAATTTATCTTGAAAACTCTTTATAACATTCCTAAACATCAAACTTGACCTTCAATTGGCCTCGGTGAAGCCTCAATTTCATTTGATTTCAACCTAAGTCAAAAGCCCCAAATTTTGCCCCAAATTGATTGCCTTAACCCCAAAATTGGCACCCAATTCATGTTGAAAACTCTTCATCACATTCCTATTGACCATTCTCAACAATCAATCTGGAAATAGCCCAAGCCTAGCCAAATCTAAACCCAAGTCTAGCCCAACATGCCCAAATTCACAAAAATTCCAAAATCCTTCAAATTAAAACCCCAATTAAACTCAAAATTCTTTCAATCCTTTACAAAAAAAATGTTCATTACAATCATCTACATCAAATGCATCAATTAATTGGTGAATCAATTAATTGGGCCAATTAACATGGCTAGCTTAGCCTAAACCCAAGTCTTGGTCATTTGCGCCCACATGGACCCATGCACCAAAATTGACCTATACATGTCAAATTGGTTAAGGCAAGGCCACCACAGCCAAATGTTGGACCCTATTGACCAAGACAAACCCCATGGAACCATCCAAATGAGATATGGACCAAGGGATCCCCAAATTAAGGAATTTCATTCCATTTTTGCTTAAGCCAAGGATATGTTTTGCAAAAACTAAACACCAACCCATTTAATTGCTGTGAAATATTCCACTGGCTCACGTGACCTCCTAGCCACCTCCCCTAGCCTGGCTGGCCGACCTAGTAGCCTGGAAATGTCCAAACCAAGAGCCACCCCCATGGAATCAAACCCAATTCAAACCTAGAGGGCACCTCATCCAAATTAAATGTTAGAGCCTATCTACCCTCCATTTAAGCAAGCATTTTGACCCCCTAATTGGCCATGACAACCACCCTTAATCCATTTTTTTATAAAAGCTCACCTCCACGGCCATGGAGGGAGTGTTAAAAGTTTCTCAGAGAGACCCCTCCAAATTACTCCTAGAGCCTCTTTGAGACTTCCTCAGTGCAACCCAACCACCACATTGCCTTGAATCCCCTTGCCAGAGTTCAATTTTTGAGCTCAAAACCTTGTCGGAGGCAGGACAAAGCTCTCCACACCTCTACACTCCACCAAAATTAAATTAAACTTACCCATGCCCTCACCATAGTGAAAGAAGAAGAAGGACCATCAAATCCCCCTCATACAGAGCCCCTAGCATAGCTCTAGACCAACACCTGAAATCGAGCTTGGTCAAATTCATACCTAGGCCTTTCAACACAGCAAGAGGCTCAAGAGGCTTAGTCCCTAGCCTCCTTGGACCTCCACGAATGTGCCAAGCACCTCTGATTGAAGCCTCCCTCTAAGCTTCTCTTCTCAGAGTAAGGGTATTGAACCCCTCCTCCTCCCAAGCCTATTTTGATTCTCCATTTGATTAGGCTTAATTTAATTGCTTGATTACCGCATGGATGTGTTCGTAACACTTAGACGAGCAATTAGATACAAACCACACTTAATCTGGTTAAGAAATGAGTGAGATCTTATGCTTTGAAAATGGATGGTTTTTAGGCTAAGGTATTGGGGACGATGACGGGGAGCCGTCTGATCGTGCGTTTATTTCATTAACGGACGAGATCTAGCAGGACAACGCCTTCATACATGAACCGCGGGCCGAGTCAACACTGAGGTGGATAACGACGTCGAATGGGAGCACACCGTGTGGAGTTTCAGAGCCGCCTATGATCTAGTCAATGCTGCACATTTAAATAGATAAATAGGGTATTTTCTGATTTAAATAAATAGCCCTAACTTTAAAAATTCATATCTTGGTGTAGAAAAATCATAAAAATAAAATAAAAATATATTCTTGCTCAGTGAATAGAGGAGAAAAATGTGGAAATGATTTGGAATTTATTTGATACACATTTTATTTTTAATAAATTAAATACTGCTTTGAGTCTTTTGATTCTCCATGCATGTAGACATTTCACCATGGCTTGAAATTTTGACATGTTGTTGCCTCTGTCTTAGGGAACATTCCTTGATTTTTTTAAACTCAGAGAATATCTCTAGACAGAGATTTATATTTTTTAAGTTTGTGTCTATTATTTGAATAAATTAATCATAATAATTAGCATGTTACTTACAAAAATCTAAGAAAATTTTGGAAAGTTTGATATGACTAGAGAACCCTTTTGGAAATATTTCATGGGTAAGTCATTAAGAATACACTTAATTTCCACCAACTCTAAAACACAAAGAAAATTAATTTTGGGAAACACAAACACCTAAATGACTTATTTTTTAATCTCTACTATGATTTAAAGTTTAGAGAGCTCCCCATAAAAAATTCAAAACATTTAAAGCTCATTTAATAACTCAAATTGATTTTTCAAGTTAAATGCCACTTTTTACACTAAAATGATTTTTAACAACTAAAGTATTACTCAAAGAATTATAAAAATAGGTTTTTGGAGTTCTCTGTGATTAGAGGAATTTTCTAAAAATAAATTTAAAATTAAAATAAAAAATTCACTTTCAAGCCTTTTTTTAATTTTTAAAAAGTTATAAAATGATAAAAATCAAAAAAATAATAAAATTCATGGAAATATTCTAAATTATTTCCTAAGCACTTAGGAATAATAATAATATTTTTTCTTATTTTCTAAGTGAAGCTATTGAATTTTAAAGCTTAAAATAATTTTTAAAGGCTAAAAATGGTTTTTCACTAAATAATTCTAAAAATTCAAAGAAAAATAAAAAAAAAATTTGAAATTTGTTTCTCTGGGTTCCTTAATATTAAAGAGATTTAATAAAAATATAAAACTTAATTTTACACATTTAAACTATTTTATAATTAGTAAATACTCTAGAACTTAAAATAATTCTTAAAATTCAAATATAACTCAATAAATCAGGAAATTTGGCCCCAATGCTTCTCTAGTCTAAATCTACCTCCAATAAAAATTTCAAGGGATTAGGCTTTGATTTAGTCAAGTTATGGAATTTTCTTTAAAAAATCATATTTCTTGCATATAAATAAATACATAAATTAAATTAAAATTTGAAAAATCACATTTTCTCCTCTGATGTCTTAATTGACCCATGAGTGAGATGGGATGAAAATTTCAAAGTCATTTGAATTAAATTTGATGAATTCTGAAGTATTAGAGTCTTAGGGGCAAAAGTGTAATTTTGGAAATTTGGCCTTGATTAACGTTTAGGCTTAAGTAAAGAAAGGGAAATGGGTATTAATTGGTAGAAACCAATCTCACTTCTTCCAATTAAAATGATAAATTTGTAATTTTCTTAAATTATTAAAATTTGGAAGTCTGGTCAATTAAATGACCCTAGACTTGAGGGTATGACTTTGGAAGTTGATAACTCACTAATTTAATACCCTACTTGATGTTTAAAGGAAATTTAAATGCTTTGAAAATAAATAATTATCATCACTTAAAATTCAACTTCTTTCAAAATAACTAAGATATCTACCAAAACCTTAAGGGCTTAGTAGTGACCTAGGCTAAATCAAATTTAATTAAATGAGGGTTAAAAAAGTGAACATAATTAAAATTGAACATCTTTAAAACACTACAAGATCAAATTAGAAAATAATTGGCTAAGTGTTTTAATAACGTTAACTTGCCACCTTTAAGGGTCTTCACCCACATAATTTTCAAATTAAATTATAAGTGATAATTACCTTACTCTTAAGGATAATTGAAACATCAATGTTCATTGAGTATTAAAGGTATTTACAGGATGGGCTATTAAGCAACATAATAACCTTAAATGAGCTCGAGACTTTTCACCAGGTAGTGAGAGGGGAGCATGGACCTGCTTCTTCCTGTAGACCTGTTGGATACCTCAGAGGTCTACTAAACTTAATATGTTTTGCTTAATAAAAATCATCCTTAATCAAACTAATAGGGACCCACCAAGATATGACCTAGTGTTAGGTAGGTCACCAAAACCTTACTTTTTCTGCTTTACATAAAATGTTTTGACATGCATTTTGAGTTTCAGGTGGTGGAATGAGAAGACTCGCCAGGTATGCTTTTACAGTTTACAACACCGTCTTTCTTATACTTTTGATGCTAACACAAACTTGCATGCTAAACAACAATGTCACCCTGCATGAAAACTAAAATTGTTAGGATAGCCACAAAACCAAAACCAAAACTAAAATCAACCAAGATAAAATTCTCTGCTACAACATCCAAATATAAAAAAAACTCAAAATTTAATCACAAACATCACACAAAACAACAACTACAACTAAATTAAGGAATCTCTATCAGATGATCGGGAATCCATCGGAGCAGGTAACCTACGGTTGCTAACGAGGCTTCTCACGGTCTAAATAACGAGGCTTCCCAAGGTCTAAATGAAATTATGGAACTCATTAAGCTGAGTTTAGTAAGATCATTTAGACTAAGTGAATCCAACAGAAAATAGTGGTGTCGGAATGAGGGAACCATAGGATCCTAACCGGTGTTGCTCTAATCAACTTTAACAATCCCCATAAAATTTAAAGAACTTCAACCATAGGGCCACCTAATTTTACATCAGAACTTGACACCCTAGAAAACTCAAACTCGTCACAGTAAGGAGCTTGGAGCTAGCATGGTGGGCAGCACGACCATCTGCAACAACAAAACATGTCTTCCCCAGCTAAACCAATTTCCTTTCTTAGAATTAAATAACAAGCCATAGGATTTTGAGGTTGTCTGCCTAGTGCAACATAAATCCTCAACTCATCTTTAGGCCTTTGTACAACCATGTTGTTCAATATAAGCCCTAAACTCGTCTTAGAATTCTGAGGTTATCGTCCTTCACGACCTAAATCCTCACATCGTCCAGGCTATTTGTGTGATTGTTTCACACCTGTTTCACACAAATGTATTGTTTCACACAAATGTAAGTCCTAAATTAATAAAATTGGCAGGATGAAAAACCTAAATATTTCTCCTCAAAATTGAAGTCAAATAATAGGGTAGAACGGGAAGTCACTAAGGTTCTTTTCCGGATCCATGACATCCCTTAGTTCTTCCTCCTTTCGACTCTACAACAAAATGCTCTAAATTTGAACCAATCCCTTTTCACACCGCTTTGTCTAATTTCGTTGAAAAGTCCTATCCTTTTAAAATCCCTGAAGATAATATTTCCTGATTTTTATCGAGAATTTTCTTAGATGACTTCGGTCATTTAGGATTTAATTAACTATAGGGGCTTGCCCTTATAGGAAGCTCGTCCGAACCCAATTTAATATAAACCTTATTTAATTCTTTATATTAAATAAGAGAAATTGTCGGCAAATAAAATGGTTTCGTAGACCAAATAGATGTCATATCTTTCTCAGTTTATTTGATCGAGTCTCATCCTCAAGTCTTATGTTTATCCTTCGGGATAAATACAGGGTTTGAGGTATAGCGTTCTTTCATTTAAACTATGAAAAATATGGGGTCAATTTGATTTCATATTTTTCTAAACCTAAATCTATATATAAATTAAATTGTCCTTCAGAAGTGGGCGACGGGATTTTGATTCTGGTGACCGATAGCTTCTTACGGGCAACTCCTCCAACCAAAAATAATGCCGACAAAGCTCATGCAAATTGGTCTGCCGAAGGACATTCAAAGTTGGTGACCTCGTACTCATGCTCAAAAGGCCTATTCTTGCACGCCCTAAGATAGGTGAAAAATTTGAGCCAACTTAGGAGGGACCATTTGTCATTGAAAAAGTCTATGACGGAGGAGCCTACCAGTTAGTAGATTTTTGGGGTGAAAGACTCATGCTACCAATCAACGGATGATACCGAAAGACATACTATGCAACCTGACATTGCTTGTCATTGCTTAATTTGAAATTTTAAAATTTGGATTGTTTTGTAAAATTTGGATTGTTTGGATTGTTTTGGGGTTATCTATGTGGCCAAATGTTTGTGACTGGGTCCAAAATTTTTGTAATAAGATTAACCTCATCATAATGAAAATTTTTTTAAAATTACACACTTCAATTTTATCTTGTTAAACTTAATCTCCTACTAAATTAAACAAAATGCATACACAAATAAATGATGTCACCAAAATAAACTAAAATTTTTTTTAATAAATAATTTGTTTTGTTCTTGTTCGGTACATGAGGTTGATATTCATGAAGCATTGACATTTTTCCTGTCGTCTGAAGAGAAATGTCAGGCCAGAGGCTGATCTTCACCTTTAAAAATGACTGGAACCTCGCACTTAACAAGGAAATAGTGCTGCAGGGCGGTGCCATAGACTTTGACATGGAATTTAGTCAATTCAACATGGATTATGAGGGGCCTCTAATGGACGTCGTCAGCCGACAGGAAAAGGAAAGGCTGCCCTCAGTGGTAAGGTTGACCATCAAAGACAATTCATCACTGAAGGGAAAGCATGTGATGGTACAACAAGACCAGATGCAGGGGCCCAGCCGCCTACTGTCCATGATAGCTACGTCGACTGGGGGCCTAGTCGTTGCTGATAATGAAAGATTACCGGATGCTCCACTACGAAGAACTCAATGTAGAAATGCTAGCCACCGAAAGTAGAGGGCTTTCTTACGAGAAGAAAAAAGAAGCCAGAAAGAGGCAGAGAATTTACTTACCCCTATTCCTGAAGGTAACATTTATGATCCAGGCATGAGAGAAACTTCTTCTAGCTTGCCTGCTACAGATGAGGAGTCCAGGTTTGTTACAGAGTTGGAAATACCACCAGCTTCAGATGTTCTTTGTATGGGTTGCCCGACCTACAACGTCAAAATACCTGCACGAGCGTCAGCTACAGGGGCATTCGTGGAATGTCCGGACTATAATGTCCTACACCTTTGACACTACAACAACTTAGAGGTGTATGCATATACCGATGATGGGTCTCAGACCGCCGATTGCCCGATGGGGGAGGTCATATGTCTCGCTAGGAACAAATTAATATGTCCCGTGAAGTCCAGAGCCATATGTCCCTTTGGATGCCGAGTCACACATTCTGTTAGCACCAGAATCAACACTAGCTTGGGCTCCCGCCGATGTCGAAATGAGGGAATATCCTCAACAACCGCCAATTCTCAGTACGGCAGAGTACTATAAGATGAGCAAAGTGAACAAAGGAAATTTTGAATTCTATGAAGAAGTGCAAGAGAGGTTTATCAACATATTAGAAGGATTGGAATTATACACCAGGGTCTTCTCAGAAAGTGATGAATGAAACATTCTCGACTGCATTTTTGACCTGAGAGATAGAGGTCGAGTAGGCCTGCTTATGGAAAGAACCTATTATGTGCCAAGAAATTGGATGCAAGGAAAGGGAGGGATCACTATCCAGTGCGGCTGCTACTACAACTTCACCAACAATAGACAAGGAAATCCTCCTGAGATTCTCAAACAGGATGAGGTGGATCCACTACGTTCAATGAAAAAATGGATGATTAAAAGAATGGTCAGATGGATTATACTTCTAGCTAACTGCATCCCTAACAGTTGCATCATCAACATATACGATGAAGGAGACTGCATACCTCTGCACATTGATCATCATGACTTTGTGAGACCTTTCCACACGGTCTCATTCATGAGCAAAATCAACATCCTATTCGGAAAAGAAATTGATATCATTGGTCCTAGAAAATTCAGAGGAGCTATAGAAATTCCGCTGCCTGTTGGTTCAATGCTAGTCCTTAAAGGAAATGGTGTGGATGTAGCCAAACACTGTATTCCAGGGGTGCGACACCATAGGGTGTCTGTGAACTTTCGAAGAATGGATAACAGTAAAATTCCATATGGTTTTCAACCAGATCCAAAATTAGAGGAACTGCTACAATACGAGCGATGAGAGGGTTGTACCTCTAAGTACATGCAAAGGGAACTCTTATCCTAGAGCGTGGCTTAGACTTTCTGCTTGATTAGAAGCTTTTCACACTAGGAGCAGATATTCAGAGGGTTCATTTCCATTTTACACCCTCTCAGAAGGCCATTGAAAATTATTGGCAGTCATTTCTTCAATTAAAGCATAGGCATCATGAAATGATTTTGACATCAATGAACCAGCAGCAGAGCATCGATAATTGATCTAAAGATCCAACTAATCCATTATAAAAAGTTTGAATTATTAACCAATATGGTATAGCATGGCGTGGACACTTCACTTTCTTAAGAGTTAAGAGTTCTTTAAATCTTTGACATGCTTCGTAAATAGATTCCCCTTCAAACTGATTAAGAGATGTAACATCATTTCTAAGATTCGCAATTTTTTATGGTGAAAAATATTTAGCAAGGAATTTTTATGCTAAATCACCCCAATTTTTAATAGATTCAGGTGCTAACAAATTCAACCACATCTTAGCTTTATCCCTCAGTGAGTAAGGAAACAACCTAAGTCTTATTACATCATTTGATACACTATCGTATGTAAATGTAGCGCATAATTATAGAAAATTGGCAAGATGTAAATTTGGATCTTCAGTTTGTAATCCCTCAAACTGATTATTTGATATCATTTGGATAATAACAGGTTTAAACTCAAACAAATTAGCCACTGCAGTAGGTTTTTGAATTCTACAATGAAGTTCATCTATAGTAGGGTTAGCATAATCTCTTAAAGGTTTAAACTCTTGATGAATTACAACATTTTGATCATTTTGGTTTGCCATTTCTGTATTTTTTTTAGATTTTTCAAGATTTTTTTTTTTTGGTTTTTCTGATTTTTCTAGCAGCTCTCTCTAATTCGAAATCGTAGGACACTTTTCCTTCAGAACCTGAACTACGCATACACTAACACAAAATAAAATAAAAATAAACACACTCAAAATAAAATACAATAACTTAAATTTTAAATAAGACTTTTTAAAAATAGAAATTTGCTTTTAAATCAATAGATTCTTCACAATTTTCACTTCACATCCCCGGCAATGGCGCCAAAAACTTGATCCTGAAACTGCTTATATGCAACAGTATAACAATAGTTATGATTATATTTTTCACTTATATTTCTTTATTTTGCAACAAAACTAAAAACTTGATCCTGAAGAAAAATAAGAATTTAACTTTTAATTTATATATATTGGGATACTACACAAGTATACGTATTGTTATCAAGTAATATAGGACTTTTTTATTAAGACCTGAATATCAAACCTATAGGGAAGATATGCATTGTGCACTTTTTTGAAAACTTTCTATTTTTAAAAAGATAGTTATTTAAACTAAAGTCGTTTTTGCAGTAAAGAAAGTTTAAATATTTTTTGTAATTTTAATATTTTGAAAAAAATAGTACAAACTTAAAAAGATAACTTGAGTTTTTGTAGAAGAAAAACACTAAATATGAAAATATCTTTCTCCTTATCACGCACTAACAAGTATAGGAATTTTGTTGTGAAAATATGCAAAATTTTGTTCTGCAAAGTATGAGCAATAATATTATTTACCCTTACTAGAGATGTTATAAAAAATATTGGCTAATTTAAATTTTGAATAGTTCTGAAGACCGACTAGGGAAGACTGGCTAGGCAGGGAAGATATCAGCTCTCACTCTAGAGTTCTCTCGATTCCCTCCACCTGAGAGCTAGCATCCCGTATTAACATCTTGACCAAAGGAAGATATGTTGAGATTTTCATACCTATTTTACACTATTTTTTATGAAATTGCACTTTAAAGAAGGGTATTTTTTATGTTTTTTTTGCAGATATGATGAATTATGGTCATTGGAGCAAAAAGATGCAAAAACGTTGCAATTTAGAACAAAAACGAGCAAGAAATGAAATTTTGCTCTGTCACCTTTCGATAAGTCTTTCGATGCTTAATCTCTTTTACACTTCTTGCATATTTTTGAATGAGATTACACTTTAAAGGAAGGTTGTTTTCATGCTTATTTTGTAGGGCTATCTGTTAGGAACACAGCACACCTGAAATGGGGCAAAACGGAGCTAAAACGGAGCCAAACGGTGGAGCTGCTCAGTCTGCTCGCCGACAACGCCCAAAATGGTGTTGACGGCGGTATTTACCCAAGAAGACCGAAATATGAAAGAAAATCTCGTCGACGGCGCCCGGGACGACTATGGACTGACTTTTGTCGGGGATGGAGGAACATACTGCA
>NW_018226953.1:88763-89378 GCF_001263595.1 Phalaenopsis equestris
ATGGTTTTGTAAACACTTATCTAGTGGATTTGCTTTGATGAAATGAAGTTTTTCATTGTGTTTTCTTCGTGCTTTGTGATGTGTTTCTCTTACTCTCTCTTCTTGTTTGGAAATAATGGCATGAGAAGATTATTTCATTTTTTTCATTTTATTTTTCTTTTATAATGAGTAGAATTTATGTTTAGGATTTTGTGATGCATGTTAGAAGCAGATTTAAGTATCAATGTGATGGTTTTTACTTGAACTTTATTTACATTAAAATAAAGGAAATAAAGGCCTGTTGTGGTGGCCTGTTGTGGTGTTAAAATTCGTTGTAATTGCATTAAGACCCAAGATGGCTATGTAATTCTCAACAAAATAGATCCACATTTAGATTCTATGGATGGTTAAGTTCATTGGAGTTGAATACAAATAAATAGGGAAATATACTTTGATGGGAGTAGAATTGGAGATTTTAGGGTGACAGACTAAAATCCCCAATTTGGTCCTAGGGTTTGGAAACTGAAGCGAAGATGTTAGCCCTCAGACGATGGGAACGAGGGATCTCTAAAGTGAGAGCCGGTATCCTCCCAACCTAGCCACAGATTCTGTAAACAAGCATAGGATTAGTCAATG
>NW_018226953.1:89571-89909 GCF_001263595.1 Phalaenopsis equestris
TTCCCTGTGGGATCGATAAACGGGACTCCACTAGAGCCATGTATTACTTGAGCGATACGTATACTTGCGTTTGAAATTGTGACTTTACAAAATTATTATAAATATATAAATCTGGATTCATAAATTCTTGCATATTAAAAGTTGCATCAAGTTTTTGGCGTCATTGCTAGAGGTTTAAATCTTCTAGTAGTGGTGTCAAATTCTTGTATTTTATGTAGATAAAAAAGTCGCTGTCAAGTTTTTGGCGTCGTTGCCGGGGATTTAAATCTTCTGGCAGCGGGATCAAATTCTTGTATTTTTAAGCATATATAAAGTCGCTGTCAAGTTTTTTTCGCCGT
>NW_018226953.1:89936-94628 GCF_001263595.1 Phalaenopsis equestris
GGGCTTTAACCTGTCACTTTAAAGCCCTCTAACTCTACACCCTTCAATGAATATTTCCCTATTTATTTGCACTCAATCATATGAACTACATTCTCATTCATATAACCTCATGAGATTCTTTCCAATTTTTGATTTTGACAATACCATTCCGGTTCTTAGATGTTCTCACAAAAAACTTTAACATCTGGATTGGCTAAATCAAGAAGTAAATGAAGTACATGTATTTAAATCATCACAACTTATTCCAACATTAAAGATCAATACCCTCCACAACTTCCATCCAAAACTTAATCACTTATCATTTTAAGAAGTAAGATAAAGAAAACTACTCAGAATCCATGGAGAAAACAAAACCACACTTTAGTTTAAAAGTAGAAATCATTGTCAAACCAATAACAAGTCTCAATTAAAACCAAAAGTAGTCTAAAACAAAAGATAAAAACTTATCTCAAGTCCTCCACCAAACTCTTGAAGTTCCTTTGAATCTCTTCTCTTTTACAACAGTCTCAATACAAAACTAGAAACAAAAAAAGATAAATATGTGGCGCCTAAAAATCTCTCCAACTAACTCCCCAATTTTTGAATTTTCAAAACTTTTCTAGTACTTTTAGGACCTCTTTCGAAGTCCCAATCTTCTTTATTTTATAATTCTTCAAAAGGTGTCTTGGTATCTCTATAAAATGTGTCTTAATTTGATGTATTTCCCCAAGAGATGCATCCTTTCGAAATAATTTTTGTCCATGGCGGTTGTAACCACCTATTAAGCCAATAGGGGCCTCAAAAAAGGCTGCCTCAAAAAAGTCTTAAAAATTGGCAAAAACCAAATTTAGTCATCCAATAACTGCCACTGGCGCTTAAGCGCGGGTCCTCTAGCTCTTAGGCACAGCCTTCTCTATTTACCCGGCGCTTAAGCATTGAATCTGGTGCTTAGCCGCCAAAACACTTTTGCACATTTTTCACCTATTTGCTCCAAATTTGATCATTTTTTACCCCTTTAAGCATTTTTCATATTTTTACTTGTACCTGAAATAAAAACACAAAAATACCTTCCATTAAAGCGCAATATCTAAAAAATAGGTATAAAAATGTATCTAAAAACACTATATATTTTAGGCGTATCACTGGCCACTTTCTTTTTATTTTGAGTGTTTGTTTGCGTTGTGAGTGAAGGAAGAGAATTCAAAGGAATTCAAGACATTTGGTGGAGAGGATTTGAGATAACTGTTTATCTTTGTGAATTCACTTGGTTTTAATTTAGATTTCTTATTTATGTGCATGATTTCTACTTTTAAACTCATGTGTGGTTGTGATTTCTCCATGGATTTTGAGTAATTTTCCTTATCTTTTTTCCTTAAAATGATAAGTGATTAAGTATTTAAAGGAAGTTCTGTGAAGTATTAGACTTCAATGTTGGAAGAAGTTTTGATGATTTGAAACATTGAACTTCATTTACTTCTTGATTTGGTCAATTATGATGTTAATACCTGTTGTGAGAACATGTAAGATCTGAGATGGTATTGTCTCGGTCAACAAATGGATATAATCATATATTGATTTCATGAATGAGAATGCAGTTCATGGGATTGAGTGCAAAAAAATAGGGAAATAAACTTTTCAAGGGTGTAGAATTAGAGGACTTTAGAGTGACAGGCTAAAGCCCGCAATTTGATATATAATTTTAAGTTTTGATATGAGATGTTAGCCCCAAGGTGGAGGGAGAAAAGGGAACTCCAAAGTGAGAGCTAGTATCTTCCCTACCTAACCTATCTTCAAGACTATTCAAACTATAGATTAGCCAATGTCCTTTATAGCATCCCTTTATAGCATCTCTAGTAAGGCTTTATAGCATCTCTAGTAAGGTTAAAGACATTATTGCTCCTATTTGACAGAATACATTTAGCATACTTCCACAATAGAATTTATATACTTATTTCTGGTTCATGATAAGGGAAAAAAAAATATTACTTATATTTCCTTCACCTTGCAAATATTTAGTAAAGTGAATTAGTTTTTTACTTTATTTTCATAAATCAAAAATTACAAAAACAATCAATTTTTCATTCCTATTATAGCATCTTAAGTTTAAGTAAGAATATTTTGCTATGTAGATTTTTGTCATCTAACCTTTCTAGCTTTTTAAAGCTTTTTAAAGTGCATATTGCCAAGTTTCTCTGTGGGTTCGATATTCTGAGCTTAATTAAAAAATCCTATACTACTTGATAACGATACATATACTTGTGTAGTATCCCATATTTAATTATTATAACTATGTTTTTCTTTGCTTCATAGTTAAAAATTTAACTAGCTTTTTTCTTTGGATCATGTTGTGTCTTTGTTGCAAAGTAGGAACCACTATTAATGAAATTAAGCATATAATCGCATACATCACATTTTACATCTATATAGAAAGTCGGGATCACTTCCCTTTTCTGAATAAATCTCTCTTTCAGATCATATGAATGATCAGAAGAAGAGACGAACTAGAAAAAAATTACATATGTTAGTACTTATACAAAGCACCCAGTCTTTAGCTTTTGAGCTGGTTCTTTCGATACTCCTTCAACTTCTAGACCTTCTACTTCTCATACATCAATTAAACCAAAAGTCACTTTGGAGAGTTTATCTGATCAAATGCAAGAGTTATAAGATGACTTTACAGATGTATGATCATACAGCCTATATGGAGCATTTTGATGAATATTTTCAGGGGCTAGTGATTTTGGAAGCAGCGTCTACGACTCCATGCTTCAAATTTTGAGAGACCATAAGTTAATTGGGGAGGGCAATTCAGCCTTATTTCCACCATTTTTGAAGTATGTACCTTTTAATTATCCAAAGAACATGGAGATGGATAGGGAAGAGACTGATGTTGAGGCTGATGAAAATGACGAGGAATAGTGTTTGAGTTATGTATATTGAGTGTAGAGTTTTATTATTGTGTTTATCTATGTTTTTAGATGATAGTGATAGACCCTCAACATCAGTTGCAGGGGCATCTACTTATCGCTCTGCTTCACTTGAAAATATTATAGAACAGCTCATGATTCAACAAATGGATATTGTAATTATGCAAAATAGGATTGGAGGAATTGAAGCAAGGAACGCTTATAATGATGAATATAAGCATAAGAGAGTTCAACATGATATAGCTTATAAGGAGGCTATGGTTAGATATCTTTGGGGTGAGTATAATGTGGAAAATTCCAACTTGCCTTAGCTTCACTCCTTATGCTCCAGTTCATGATGATGATGATGATGATGATGATGATGATGATGATGATGATGATGATGATGATGATGATGATGATGATGATGATAAGGAAGGTGATGAAGATTGATATCTTAGGAGTTTGTTTGTTTGATGTTTGTTTGTTATTTTGATTAGTTGTTATTTGTTGTTTTTTAAAACAGTTAAAGTAAAAAACTTTTAATGTTGTGTTGTGGACCTAATTTGAAATAGTAAGTGTAGATTTTGTATTTTTTCTGCATTTTTAGTATTCCAATTTTTTTTTCTATTTTTAATTTTCATCAAATCCTTTAAAATATATTATGTTTCATTTAATGCTTTAAAGCCTGTATGTATTTTTAAAGTTAGTACCTCCAGTATGCCAGAGCTCAGTTTCATACTCAGAAATCCTCTACAGGTTAGTTTTTATTTTCATGCATTTAATGTTTTGTTTCACTAACTAAATTTTGTACTGAATTTTTTTTTAATTCTTAAAAATTTACGTTTGTGGGAAAGAAAATTTTCTTGTAAGAAGAAGTAAACTAAATTTTATTTGTCCTCAATTAACTATAATTTTTAAAATTAATTTAACATGACTTGGGATATTAAAATTTAACTTTAAATGACTATAACTTTAAATGACTATACAAATGACTATACTTATGTTTGTAAATATTATGAGAAATTTAGGTAAAAGTTGTTAATAATGAATGTCAATTCTAAAGTTAAAGATATTTGATATGAAAGGATAAGACTATGTTTTTCTATTTAAAGTAAATAAAATTATATTTTTGAAGTTTTAAGAATTTTAGAGTTTCATGTAAGAAGAAAAGAGCGAAACTTTATGAAAAATCTTAAACTAATATGAATTTATAAAGTGAAGAAAGGTAAGGAGTTTTAACTTTAAGAAGAGGATAGTGAAGTTCAAAATTATTAAAGACTATCCAGATATAATAATCCTCACTTGAAAAGGAAAAAAGAAAAGAAATAATTGAAAAGATCCTAAAAGAAAATAAAAAAGATAGAGAAAGAAAAGAAAAGAAAAATGAGTGAGGAGAAGCTTGAGAAGATGCCTAATAAAAAGTTAGCTTAACTTGAATCAACTTAAGGAAAAAGCTTTATTACATTTTCTAAACTTGTATTAGAGTATTAGAAGCATTACTAGTAAAGTTTTCATGAAATTCTTTTTCATATGAATGTTCTAAAGCTTTTTGATGTGACGGATTACAATTCTTCTTAAAATGAATAGAGATTCAGAAATCTTAAATTTGATTATTAAGTACTTGATCGTGACTTTATATATGCTTAAAAATTTAAGTAATTAATACTGCTGCTAAAAGATTTAATTCCTCAGCAACTGTACCAAAACTTAATAACAATTATAGATTTGATAAAGGTGTATGTATTAAATATTCAATAATTGTAAAGTCACACTTATCAACGCAAGTATACGTATCACTCAAGTA
>NW_018226953.1:96205-96436 GCF_001263595.1 Phalaenopsis equestris
TCATGAGAACCCTACTAGTAAAAGATCTATTCCATAAATATAAGTTTAGGAATGTATTTAGGTTTTCCTTTTAGGTAGGTCCAGTGAAGCCAATTTTTGATTAGGCATATCCTCAAGCTTCTCCTCACTTTCATTTTTTTTTTCTTTCTTTCTTTTATTTCTTTTTTTTCATTTAGATTGTTTTCAATCCTTTCTTTTTTTCATTTTTCAAGTGAGGATTACTATATCTGG
>NW_018226954.1:0-454 GCF_001263595.1 Phalaenopsis equestris
GATAAAAAAGTAATTCAACCTGAAGATGGCGGAATATGTGTCTGTTGCTCAACACCTGAACAAGTTTAATAATATCACAAATCAGTTGTCGTCTGTTGAAATTGATTTTGATGATGAGATACGTGCGATGGTATTGTTGGCTTCATTGCTAAATGTTGGGAAGCCATGAGAATGTCAGTTAGCAGTTCTGCAGGTAAATCTAAACTGAAATATGATGATATTCATGATTTGATTTTGGTTGAGGAGATACGCAGGAAAGATTCTGGCGAGATCTCGGGTTCGAGTTCGACATTGATTGTTGATTTCAGAGGGAGATCACAGAACAAGAACTCAAATAAGAAATATCAAAATCAAAGACTAGTCAGCAGACAACCTGCTGGAATGGTGGCAAGGCCGACCACATAAAAAGGAACTGCAAGAATCTCAAGAAGAAGAATGATGATGCTAATATTGT
>NW_018226955.1:0-830 GCF_001263595.1 Phalaenopsis equestris
ATTGTCGGTAACAGTTTCGCAGAAATGAAGAAGTTTCAGTGTTTCGTAACAGGATTTAGGAGTGTCACAAGAAAACTAACATATTTGTTTTCTCTCATTTCCCAGTCTTGAGTTTCATCCGTTAAGTATTGGTAAATCTCATTCATCTGGTTTCTTGTTGGGATGAAGTTGGAATAGTGGCAGACAGGAACGTTCTCAATCATTTATAATTTGTTGATCCGTGCAGGAGTGAAAGTTATCCATCTACCTCGCACATAAACGACTCCCTGGTTGATTCCATGCAAATTTGCATAAAATTCCTTCACTACAGTAACAACCACGACGGCGGTAGTATAGCACAGCACTTCCCATCTTCACCGCACTATCATCTCTTCAATTTTCGTAGAGCGATTATTCAATCCTCGATTTACAAATCTTCATTCCTTGATCAATCTTTTCTTCATCAGTACCTTGTTGAAGATTCGCTGCGCTTCCGCACTAATAAACTTTCGCCGATTGAACACTCACACTCTGGGATTATCAGAAGAATTAGATGCCATAGGAATGAAATTGGTGGAGTTTCACTTCATTTTTGGGAGAAATATGAACTTAGAAATCAAATTTGGGAGTTTAAAATGGGTAACTCCCGCCCAAAACCGTGAAAAATCGCTCATTCAAACTCCAGAAATCGCCATCCCGCTGGTCTCGCTGCCGTCTCGCCTGTCTCGCCATCGACAGGGTCGAGGGCACCGTCGGCGAGCCTTTTGTATTTATTTTTCCTAGACTCTCGAGAAAAACCTGACGTCGGAGGCATAAAGGGCGTCGTCGGTGCCCAAGGCAAAAATTGCACA
>NW_018226956.1:0-461 GCF_001263595.1 Phalaenopsis equestris
AATAATGTAATAATCCAATATGCAACCCACAATCATATGTTAAAGTGTGTGTGTGTAAATTAAGGTTTAAGAATACATGTTAAATAAGTATATGAGCAGAATTAAGTGATAACAATGTGGTAACAATACGAGAGTTTGTAAACCTGAATATTTCAGGAAGTATTATAATAGACCTTGTTAAGAATGGTTACTAAGATGCGTCTCAAGAGTCACTTTAACAAAAGAACTCCTTTACTCTGCCATCCTAGTAACAACAATTATGCACATGCTTTATGAAATGAAAAACAATTTTTTTTTTTTTTATCAACTACTACCCTCTCCCCCCAACCAAAACGAGACATTGTCCTCAATGTTCTAAGGTAGAAAGATAGAGTATAGAAGATATCACCTGAAATAACGAACACTGACAAAACCTGAAACACACTGAAACAAAAATAAGAAATAACAAAACACAATAATAA
>NW_018226957.1:0-380 GCF_001263595.1 Phalaenopsis equestris
CGGACTCTGAAAGGAGGCTTGTTTTGATGCAGACTAGATATTATCCAGTATTTTCTTAGATGATCTGCTTCAGACCTCATTCCATCCTTCTTCGGTATTCGTTGAAGCTTGTTTTGATGAATCTTGAATTTGATTAAGGACCCTCTTGAGTTCATCCCAAGTTGTACTCCATCCATCTATTGTGACATATAGATCAATTGGGGAGATTGGCTCAATCGAAATCATGTTTATGGAACCTTTTTCAGGTTTTCTCAAATACTCTTTCGGGATTTTTATGTTCTCTTCCTTGAGGTTTCTCTCGAGCCAATCTTTAAATATGAAGCATTTTTTCTATAGTGTCCCAAAGCACCGGTGGTATGGGCAATAATTTGATTCATTCT
>NW_018226958.1:0-871 GCF_001263595.1 Phalaenopsis equestris
CTTGAAAAATATGGATCTCTGTATAGGAACCTCATTTGACTTTGGAAAAATCAGAGAATATTCCCCCTTATAGAGGCTACAATATGTCAAAATTTCAAGCCAAGATGATGTGTCAATATGCATGGAGAATCAAATGATTCAAATAGTGTTTAATTAAATAAAAATAAAATACACACCAAATGGACTTGAAAATTATTCCACATTATTTCCCTTTGTTCACTGAGTAAGACGGTATTTTTAATTTATTTTTGTGATTTTTCTACACAAAGTTATGAATTTTCTAAGTTAAGGGTATTTAAATAAATAAGAAAAGGCCTTATTTATCTATTTAAACCGCGCGTACCACCTCAACCTACGACGGCTCCGAAGGCATGCGACGTGGTGCGCTCTGGTTAGATGTCGCCGTCCATGTAGCTGCTGACTCAGCCTGCGGTTCACGTCCTGAAGTGTTGTCCGGTGCGATCTCCCCAGTCCATTTGATACACGCTTGATCGAACGGCTCCCCGTCATCGTCCCCGATAGAATGATCCCGTGCCCGTCCACACTAAAACCTTAAGATCTCAACCTAGACTCAACCAAATCACTTTAGGTTTGATCCTATGGACTCGTCTAAGTGAGACCAACATATACATACGGTTAAGATGCCATGAAATCAAGCTTAAGTAAATGGAGAATCAAAATAAGCTCGGGAGAAGAAGTTTTATACCTTTGCTCTGAGAAGGGAGGCTTTGATTAGAGGTGCTCGGCACGTTCGTTGGGGTCCAAGGAGGTTAGGGATTAGGTCCCTGGTCTTGGTGTAAGGCCTAGGTATGAATTCAATCACGGTCGGATTTGGGTGTTGGTCTAAAGCTATGGTAGAGGCTCTGTGGAA
>NW_018226959.1:0-5694 GCF_001263595.1 Phalaenopsis equestris
AGTCACACTATTAACTTGAGATAAGTTAGCCCGTGACATCATGCTCATAAACCAACAAATTACTTTTTCAAATAAAAAACCATTTTTTTACCATTAAGATTATAAAAAAAACAGCTCATTTAAATTAATTTTTTAATATTTTTTTAATCTAAAATTTTATGTATTAACCCATTTGATCATATCTTGTCTCAGTTTTAATCTCTTTTTAAATCTTCCAATGTTATTATAAGAACAATTGTTTTATAGCTGTGGTATAAATATTAGAAGTTATAAATCATCAAAGACCAAAATGGGCAGCAACATCACCATTATTAGAAAGTCACATAGCACAACTCTTTATTACTGTAAAAATATTATTCATGCGTGCTAGAAAATTTATGAAGGTAGAGTAATGAATCATCAGATTTGTGTTGGGATGTTTGTAGAAAGGTTTTGAACATTCAAGAAACTTCAAACGACGGATTTTAGTATCCACAGGTGTCTCGGACCTCTGCGCGTGTGGGTCAATCCGAACCCCAATTATCCCAAAACGTGCTCGGCATAATTTTGTCACTACCCTTAACCACGAGAGGTTCCTAATAGTTGGAGTATGGTCTATAAACATGTAAATAGGCATCAAGTATGTTTCATGTTAGAACCATTGTCGCGGGACGGTGAATTTTTCCGGGATAGGGCTAAATCGATACCAACTCTAGTTTCATGTTCGAGACACGTACCGGGAGGTCTGAATGGGTGTATTGGACTACGAGAGACTGAACACAGTCTCATATCATTCAAGTAGACACTCCACGCATAACAAATGCGGTTTCATGACTCAAAGGGATTTTGGTCATGCACATAATATTAAAATTTTTCTTCTATTATGATCGAAACAAAATGTATTATGTCATATGGACATGCATCTCATAGTCACAAAATTTCCCACTTTTTTTGTTAATTATCATCTTAGTGGACTCAGCTTAATAGTGCATGACCTTGAAATTTTCACTATATATGTCTATATATGTCTAATACCGATCAACATATTAATTCATAATAAAGTATTTAAAATATTTTCAAATTTATTTTCTTATAATAATATATCTTGGTTGATTTCTTAAAGGTTCTGATTTATTTAATTAATTTTAGGCCTGTTCAAAAATTACAATTATTTAAAATATTATTAGAAGGTGGACGAATTAAGCATGGGTTAGCTCACCGTTTGATTAACAAATAATTTAAGTTTACAATGCTTAATTAATTTTTTAATGAGATTAATTACCTTCTTTTTAGCATCAAACTGTAGCTCCTTTGTCCTTAGCGTTACTTAGTATTCTTATTAAAATATCCCTAAGAATTGACAAATTAATATTGTAATCTAACCAAGGATTTCATATCTCATATTAAAAAAAATAATTAAAGATAAATCTTAATTGACTCGAGCCATTTGATCAAGGACGTCAAAGATAATTTACCCATGATATTTCTAGCGTCTTGAAATAATGATGATCAATTCAAGAACATGTCAACATCTAGTTGACCTTAACATAGTATGTCTTCTTGGCACTGATCTCGATATTAATCATGTACTCCAAGTCTTCACGCTCATCTTGTAGCAGATGGCTTCTATTCAACTATTGATTGCTTGTTTGGGACAGCTGCAACTTATTAAGAAGCGGTTGTAAAACTGCTAGAAAAATAACCTTGCAAAAAACTATGGTGGCTATTAAATTTTTTTCTTTTTTTTTGTTAAAAAGGTCAAACAGTGCATTGAAAGTTGTCACCACACCTAGTCAGGATTGATGTGAAAACACTAATTTCAACGACAGTTTTTTTTGAAAAAACAGTCAAAATACAGTTTATCCAAACGAGTAAAAATGCGGTGTGGAAACGTACTGCCACCGCACTGCTGTCCCAAACAGACCCTTAATGGAATGTGATGTAACACTAATCATAATTAGGATTTGACTTGAATATCTCCTCTTCGATAATTTGATAAAAAGATTGAAAAGCTTTTAAGAGCCATTATGACCACTTGATTGAATTGGTGCAATCATGCATTGCATTATGAGGTAGGGGATGATACTTATAATTGTATTTGTCCCAACAGATCTAGTATAGGCATGCTTGGCTTACTATGTTAACTCGTGTGGCATTTTTTACTTAGAACAGTCTTATTTAACTTAGTCAACATTGCAAGATTATAACTGAGCTATTGACCATATAAACTTATGTAGGTGGACTCAATTGCCTCGCTATATCCTTAGATAAGTTCTATATAGCCAACATCTCTCAATCAATTATGGCTAAGTCCCAATTAATTTTTAGAGTTAAGTTGGAACATATAAAGACCAAGTGACCTTAATACAATCTTATTAAATCAATTGTCTCCCACTAAGTAGACCAATTGGCCTGATGGTTTGAATTCTTAAATTGAAGAAGAATAGGCTTCAAATTTACCATTTTAGCTCAATAGGCTCAAAGTTTGGTCAATTGATCATCCTCACTTGATGGTTTGGCAAACATACCGTATTAGTCTCGTAGCGCTTCGAACGAGGGAATTGGGGTCAAGCCTAAAACAATTGACGCTTAGCCAAACCAATTTTGATCACAATTTGACATAGGGTGCTGATTTTCCAAGAAGCTTAAGTTGGCGTCAATTTTTGATGTCACGTGTATAGGATATCAACTTGAATAACCTTAGGGTATGTTTCACGCATATATGAATCCCCAAGGCCCAAGACATTTGTCTTTGATCCTCTGGCTTGTGGCTAAAATCGTTTTGCTAGGCTTTGGCTGTTGATGAGGCGAGAGTCGACCGACATCACAATGATGAAACTGTCTCGACCGAACAAGTTTTGTTCGACGTAACGCGAACAAATTAGGCTCTAAATTAACTTACTCGTGAGGAATTATCCTTCAGATGACTCTGGATGGCAGAAAAGACAACGCATATGTGTCTGCAATGTCAATTTCGCTTAGGGAGGGCTTGCCACATGACTTGAATTAGCAGAGAAAAGGAAACAACCCCAAGTAGACTGGACTTGACCATGCCTCATTTGTGGCGTGGCTATGCCACGCATAATTAGCCTATTTCAATGTTTGGTCCCCGTTTTTCCATTCGGGCGCCTTCTAAACGCCAGGATAAGTCGTTCGACCTGTCCTAAACCAAAATGGCTTTTGAGCTAACATTAGTGCTTCCCACGAAAGGCAAGTGTTCACTCGAACCTTTGTGAAAATCTTTCATGCAGGGGGAGATCTGTGGGCATCGCTCTTATTTTCACTTGGGAGAGTCAGGAGCGATCACAACGAGCCTTGGAGAGTTTTGGGGTGTTATGGGAGAGCTTTTTCACCCAATTTCTTCTTCTTCCTCTTCGTCATTGCTTCCTTCTTCCTCCTCATATATATATATATTTAGGTCATTGTTTTGGTCAGAGAAACAGGGGGAGAGGCAGAGAGCTTGAGGAGCAATCACATGTGTGTCTAGAGAGTTTTTGGAGGGTTCTCAGAAAGCTTCTCCATTCTTCTTCTTCCTCGTCCATTTCTCCATTTTCCTTCCTTTTCCTTCCTCTCATATTTTCTTTCTCGGTCGACGTCTTTGTCTGAGAAACAAAGAGGAAGAGCAAAGTGTGGTATTGTTTTGGCGCCAGAAAACACCTTGCAAGGAAAGCTTCATCATCCAAGTGAGCAGAGGCCAGTACTTGGAGCTTTGCCTAAATCTCTTCATGAGGAAGAGAGCTTTTTCCCGAGCAACAATTGAACTTAGATCAACCACAACGTGGTATAACCTCCTCAACCCTTGCATTTTCTTTCTTAGCCAGACTTAGGATTAGATTTTAGCTAGGTGATGTAAGTTGAGCATTTTGTTTTTTTTTTCATAATTTTTCTACTAAACATTTCACAAGAAATGTGAAATATACCAAATCTTACTTCTAAAGTATGGTTGTAAATGAACACCAAGCAACCAACGGGTCCACAAACCATCCAAAGTAATAACATCATATAAATCTCAAGAATCATACCCAATAAGTTAATAACATCTACTCCACCTCAACATATCTCAACATGGATAGATATATGAATAGTGTTTTACAATTATTCTAAGAAATTTTGTTGATTGATTTGGTTCTTTACGTCATCCTTAGTGCAATATTTTTTTTTTTTGTGGGGGGGGGGGGGGTAATGATTATTCTTTTCGAATGATTCATTGTTCACAAACCTCCAAGCTTCGAACTTATAAAAATTGTTCAAGCATGTTTATTTATTGATTTGAACGAACATTATGGAGCTTTAATTGAGTTGAGTTCAAATTATTCTTTGAGTGCATTGGTTCTTTTACAACCTAAATTAATGACATAAGACTTTTGCAATCTCCAACTTACAAAAGCATAGTTAGTTTTCACACCAAAGGCTTCTACACCATTGAAGATGTTTGAAAATTTTAGATTTTAATTTCATTTAAGAATTCTAAGAACAAAATTATCAAATTATAAACAAAATTTACAGAACTGATATAAGAGAAAAACATTCTGATAACCAATTTTTAAAAAGTGAAATCAAGAATTGAGAAGTTTTGCCTTGGTGGGGTGAGAAAAAAGCCTCAAGGCCGATGGAAGCTTAAGTCTCTAAAAAAGGAAATGCTCATAAAAAAAATTCATACATATGATAATATATTATTATAAAGATAAACCTAAAATCTTAGTATTAGATTTTGAAATAAAATAGATGTTTGAAGTAGAATTTCGAGTAAACAAAGTTAAGTGTCATTAGGATGAGAATGCTTAGTGGATGAGTGGCTTGACACATAGAGACAAAATATGAAATGAATATATCCATGATAGGGTTGGTGTAGCTCCGGTGTCGTACAAGATTAGATAGAGTCGTCTTAGATGGTTTGGTCACCTTAAACGTTGGTCATCTGATAATCTGATTATGAGAGTAGATGTTTTAGATTCAACCTATGTTAAGAAAGATAGAGATAGACCTAAAAGGACTCGGGAATATTGTATAAAAAATGGTCTTATTCTGTTAGAATTAAATGAAAATATACACTCAATAGAACACAATGGAGAAAAAGAATTCATGTAGCTGACCACACTTAGTGGAATGAATGTTTGTTGCTATTGTTGTTGTATGAGATTCAAGATCCATAGCGAACCAAATTTTTCATTTCATTATCTTAAATAAAATGATGATATCGATTACATCTAATTCTGTTTGATTAACAACTTAATAATTCTTCATTCACTATAACTTTCTTTTTATTATCAACACTTTAAAATTTAATATAATCTAAAATAAAAAATATATTAATAATATAATTAAATAATCATATCTAAATTATCTTTTGATCTTTGTAAAGCCTCTGAGTCATACGTCTTTAAGACAAACTTCATTGGTGCCTATGAAGCTCAAGCCTCAAAGTTTTTTGATGTGCCTCAAATCGATGAGAAAATATTACGTCTGGATGATGAATGTGCGGAAGACGGTGTGGATCACATCACGTCATCAAACGCACGACTTGGTGCAATCCACGCCATCGTTCACATGTTCAGCTAACCGTACATTATATTTCCCTCCTCTATGAGGAATAAACCTTGAATGCCTTTCTAAAGAATGAAAATAAACTATCACATTTCGGATGAACACAACTATTTTCTATGCTAGACTTTCACTATATGTATAAATAAAATGGTTGTTTTGACATTTTTGGCA
>NW_018226960.1:0-216 GCF_001263595.1 Phalaenopsis equestris
ACTGGATCTTCCTCTCTATCTCTCTTCCTCCCATGTTCTTTTTTCCGCTCTCTCTCACTCTCTTCAGTCCGCCTACACTCTCCTTCACTCTCTTGTTCCTTCCTCCTTTTCCCACCCTCACTCTCTATCTTTCTCTATGTTTCCTTCCTATCTCATGCTCTCTCTCTCCCTCTCCCTGCCCTTTTCCAACTATTTATCTTTGTCACTATTTCTCCC
>NW_018226961.1:0-419 GCF_001263595.1 Phalaenopsis equestris
TTGGTTAATCTTTTCTTCGTCAGCAACTTGTTGAATATTTGTCGCGCTTCCGCACTAATAAACTTTCGTCGATTGAAAACTCGCATTCTGGGATTATCAGGGGAATTGGATGCCTTAGATGCGATAGGAATGAAACTAGTAGAGTTTCACTTCATTTTTTGAGGGAAAATGTGAACTATAATTCAAATTTTTTAGTTTAAAAAGACTATTCCTGCCCAAAAACTGCCAAAAACCGCTATTTGAACCCAAGTAACCATCCATTTCGCCGGTCTCGCCGTCGAGTAACCATCCATTTTGCCGGTCTCGCCGTCGGCGGGGTCGATGCCATCGTCAACGAGCTTCTATATTAATTTTGTCTGGACTCTCAGAAAAAACTAGCTGTCGGCAGCGTCGAGGGCACCGTCGGCGCCCAAGGCAAA
>NW_018226962.1:0-5573 GCF_001263595.1 Phalaenopsis equestris
TATATATAATTTTTATAAAATTGATATTGTTTAAGATTTTAAAAAAATATTTTTTAAAAAGAATTTATTTGTGTTGTTAAACAAAAATGAATGTAAAAAATTATGGAAAAATTTTCATTTGGCTAATTACTAAGTATATAGAATCCATATATAAATAAGAAATTATATGAGTTAAAGCAAAATATTAGTTAGAAGATAGTTGATATAAATTGTTTAAATTATGAAAAAAATACAGATGCATA
Organism: Phalaenopsis equestris; assembly: GCF_001263595.1. NCBI lineage: Eukaryota > Viridiplantae > Streptophyta > Magnoliopsida > Asparagales > Orchidaceae > Phalaenopsis > Phalaenopsis equestris. Next base: position 243 of record NW_018226962.1, read on the forward strand.
TTGGTGGAATGACAATGCCTTTTTTTTGATAGATCAACTTCATCTTTTAAGCGCACTTACCTGTGCATATTATTTGAGGGTGTTGTTTTCCACTGTGTGGTCACAGGTTCAAACCACACATATTGTCTTTTGGGCTCACTTTTACTAAAAAAAAAAAACCTTTAGTTTTTAATGCTTATTTATTTTGGCGATGGATGACACATAAATCAACAAAAAATCATGAAAACTTTAAATTATTAAAGTAAATGTATTATTATATTCACGCCAGGCAAATCAATGTAAGCATAATTTTCTTAGTAGGTTTTATATACATGCAATCGAAAACATCTCATCTTACATATCTAACACCTTAGACAATATATTTACATACCTAACACCTATGACTATATTAAACTCATTAATTTACCACTGTTAATTTCTTCATCTCCCTTGTGCACAAAGCCACGAAATTGCAAGTGCACTGCAGTTGGCTGCAGAAGAATTGTTAAAAAATGTAAGAAATAAAATCGATCTCTCCAGTTAAACTTCCCTGCTCGCCATCCATCACTTTTTAGAGTCCGTTGATCGGATAATAGAGATGATTAATTCTTGTACTAGGTTAATAAAGTTGTTAATTGGTTATGAGATTAGTCAGCAATAACTTAGCAATGTTGTATATCTATAAATAGCTCCTTTAAGGGAATGCACAAAATGATGTAAGCTTCTGTTCTTTTTATCATTAAATAGCTCCTATTTGCGCACGAAGTCAACTTCTCTTCTATCAAAGCAAATAATAAGAGAAGCTTCATTTTTTTCATTCCTTCAATGCCTCTAATAGGAGCTATTAATAGAAATTCAACATTGATAATTTATTGCTGACTAATCTCATAACTAATTAACAACCTTATTAACCTAATACAAGAATTAATCATCTCTAATATCCCATCACTTGTCCTCCTCTCTCTCGTCTCTCCATAAAAGTCTCGGCGATTACTTAGTGACGAAGGAGAAATGGAAGGAGGTCGAATGGCTTCGGTGTAATCACTATGTAAACCTGCCAAACCCATCTTGGGATGGAGTAATCATCACCCAAATAGACTATGGTTTGTAGGCGCGCCATTAATAACCTCCATATATGAAAAGAAAATGATGCTTAGGTGTTAATATGTAAATACATAAGAATTGAGTGGAATGCATGTAAATCTTAGACTTATACGCATATAAATCTTTCTTTTTGATTTTTAATTGTGCGATGTGAGTGGAATGCTTATATGCATGTAAATCTTTCTTTTTGTAAATCTATCTTTTAGGTTTACATCTAAGCATATTATGTTTCAACTATCCTATATTTTTCTTTCGCCTACAACTTCTATTCTGCAACTGTTACAGAATTTGAGGCCGGAGATACCGAGGTGCTGCCCGAACTCACTAGCAAATGTGATGAAACGATGCTGGGATGCGAACCCTGACAGGCGGCCGGAGATGGATGATGTAGTCGTCATGCTGGAAGCCATTGACACATCCAAGGGCGGAGGGATGATCCCTATTGGTCAGCAACAAGGATGCCTGCCTTGTTTTGGCAGCTACAAAGGCCCCTAAATTTGTTGTAATCAAAATGTTTTTTTGAAATCCTTGTTGATATTCTGATTGCTGCTGATGCTTCGCAGCGCTCGGTGGCCGGAATTGTATTTATGGAGCCAAGCCAATAGTAATTATGTAATACATGTGTTTGACTTCTTTCTTGTCTGAGGATTTGCTTTTCTGTGTCATAATTTTTAGTGTTGGTTGACTTGGTTTACTGGACTTTGAGGTAATTTGTATTTACAAATATGTGAAATATTCTTGAATGAAAATCTTCATGCATCCATAATTTGAGCTTGACTGTGCAAAATTTTATGGGAGAATAATGTTAATATTTTTGAGTATATATTATTAAATTGTGCATATTAATGAATTCTATGGTTTGGTTGAAAGAATTATCTATTGACGTCTGAGTGCATGCATATCACTTCTTCAAATGCAAAATAATGTGGTAATTTGATGGAAGGCTGGTTTAATGGAGAAAATATTCTAACCACCGGGGCGCCACATCGTCATATGCCTCATCGGCGGGTGATGTGATGGTCAATTGTTGGAAAAATTATTCCATACGGATCCGCACGCAGCTTGCGTGCGGTGACCGATCCGGACCGTAGATCAGCTGATCTACGGTCTCGATGTATTTCGGTGGGTCCCACCAAATTTTTTTTTTCTTTTTTTTTATGAAAATAATCCTGACCGTAGATCACCGCGATCTACAGTCAGGATCAAACACCGCATGCAGAGAAACACCGAATGCAGAGATGCATGTGGTGTCCGCACGCAATAATTCCTCCAATTGTTGGCCGTGCGGACGGAGTCCGGAATATTTTTTCGGTTTAATGTGACTTTTTCTTTTGCTTTGCAATGTGAAGAAGTGAAAACGGGCCACAATAAAGGTTGGGAAAAGGATTAATAATGTGAAATTATTTGTCTTGACGGTTTTGAGTAGGTAGACTATTTTTTGAAGATCATAAAGTTGAATCATTTATCTTAAAAAAAAGAAATATTAGGAAAATTGAAAAAGTGCATTTTTATGCTTTATTTAATGCAATTTAGTAATATTTTCCGGATCCTTTGGTAAAAATATCTTAAAATCTTTCTCATGTATCGTATTTCAACATCAGGAGGTGAATTTGTATAGGCCGCCCTTTATGAAGCCTTCAATTATAAATCCGTTCTCATGCATGCATTTAATACCCCCACAAGAAATTTGGCAAACATATATTTTTTCTTTGATATTCTCTAATACCCTCACAAGAACTTGGGAAAAATTTGCGTACATAAGGTACGCAGAGCCGCGTACGTTTGTAACCTGTAAATAGGTTACATGAAGGATATTAAGAGGTTATAACCGCGTTATACCCTCTCTAACCTCCCTGTAACTTACCTGTACCTTCTAGTAAGTTCCGCTCTTCTGTTTTCAGATACATGGAGTTACAGAGAGTATAACACGATTATAACCTCCCAATATCCTCCCTGTAACCTATTTGCAGGTTACAGACGTACGCAGCTCTGCGTACGTCTTGTGTACACAAACTTTTTCCCAAGAACTTGTGCCCGAAAAAAGAGATCTTATTATGATCCAGCCTTTTTCAATTTGGAGGAAAACCATAATCTTCTTTTACATAATAAACTGTTTCAATAAATTTAGGCCACTTAATTTTTCCTTTCATGAGTTTCCTACGTACAAATTTTTGCACCCCTTATGAGATCTTATTTATTTGTGAAAATATTATGTAATGTCGAGGCATAAAATTGTGGACTATCACAAATTTTCTCACACAATATATGCAACACACGAAAATGCTTGAAACACAGTAATATACGCAAGCTTTATGCTAATTTCTCCGAAATAAATCCATCGAGTCACTTTGTTGGTTTAAATATAATGCACGAAATAGAATTATGAATACATACATATTGCGAAAGCTGAAATATTTGATTATAATATTGTTTAAGCATCGACAATTATGCATGAAAAAAAATAAAAAAAAATAAAAATACATACGTATAAGTCACATCACACAATTAAAAATCACATAGAGAATTATAAGAACTAATAAACCAGAATATAAGTGCTCATAGAAGTTACTCAGCAGTGCGAAGCCCTCTTCCACATCAATCAGAGCATATAGAGCCCTCTCCCCCGCTACAATAAAAGCAAATAAGAACCCATGAAGGTTTAGAGCACTCACTTCTTCAGATTCATACAATATAACTCTAAGCACAAAATTAAGCTACAAATTCATATTATTATAATACTCCACAACAACAATAACAAAGACTTAATTCCACTACGTGGGGTCGGCTACATGAATCATTTTTCTCCATTGCATCCTATTTAGAGTCATATTTTCATTTAGTTCTAATAAATAAAGATCATTTTTTATACAATAAGCCAAAGCTTCCTAGGTCTACCTCTGCCTTTTTGAACATAAGTCGAATCTAAAACATCTACTTTCCTAATCGGATCATCAGATGGTAGACGTTTAATGTGACCAAACCATCTAAGACGACTCTCTCTAATTTTGTCCGTCATTGGAGCTACACCAACCCTATTACGGATATATTCATTTCACATTTTGTCTCTAAGTGTAAAGCCACTCATGCACCTAATCATTCTCATCTCGGCAACACTTAACTTAGTATTATGCCTCTCTTTTGAAGACCAACATTCAACGCCATAGAGCATTGCATGTCTCACCACAATTTTATAAAATTTTCCTTTCAGTTTAAGCGGTACTTTTCTATCACACAAAAGGCCCGAAGCATTCCTCCACTTAAAACCAACCAACTTGAATTCTATTATTAACATCCTCATCTATATCATCATCGCTTTGAACAACAAACCTGAGATTTCTAATTCGTTCATACCTGTTAATGATTTGATCACCCAAAGTTACACTTCTATCACTAGAGCTACTACTACTAAAATTACATTTTGTTTATTCAGTTTTAGTTCTACTCAAATGAAGGCCTTAAAACTCCAATGTAAACCATCATAATTCAAATTTTTCCTGGGCTTTTTCCTTCTGCTTCTCCACGAGAAGGATATCATCAACAAAAAAAACACACACAAAGGCACATCCTTTTGTAAAAGTCCAGTAAGACCATCCATAGCTAAAGCAAAAGGATATGAGCTTAAAGCCAATCCCTAATATAATTCAAATTTTCTTCTTAAGACTCTCCAAAGGATATCTCTTGGAACCTTATTATAAGTTTTTTCTAAATCAATAAAAAAATCAAATATATATCCTCCATATTATCTCTGAACTTCTCCATCGAACCTCTCAATAAATGTATAGCTTCCATAATAAACCTGCCTGACATAAATCCAAATTGATTATGAAGAATCTTTGTAATGTCTTAACCTATGTTCAATTACCCACTCTCTTTCACAATTTTAAAGTATGCCACATCGACTTAATCCCTCTATAATTTATATTCTTAAGCATCCCATTCTTAAAAATGAGAATCAAAATACTCTTCCTCCACTCCTTAAGCATATTTTTAATTTTTAAAATAATATTAAAGAATTTAGTAAACTAAAAAACTCCCAAATCTCCTAAATATTTCCACATTTTAATTGGGATATTGTTAGATCCTACAGACTTTTCACCCTTGATTTTCTTTAAAGCCTTCTCAACTTATTTTTTACTGCTGCGAAGGTAAAAATAAAATATTTTATTATTATTAACGATTAAAATCACGTATTTTCAAAAATTTCATTAAAAATTTATTATAATACTCAATTGAGAGAATATTATGCCA
>NW_018226963.1:0-2132 GCF_001263595.1 Phalaenopsis equestris
GGATATTCCTATAACACAGTGACTATTGTAGTCTGAACGTAGCTCTACGTTCAGATTCCTAACGTAATATTTTTTCCTGTTTACATAAACTAGTTGTAGTAAATGCAATTGTAATAGTGCTTTTGTCATGTGCTGGGAAAAAAAAGCCTGATACGTGGGATGAAGATGAAGATGGAATATGGAAGCCACCGAATATCCCAAATTCAGCATACAAGGGTCCATGGAAGCCAAAGGTTTGTTATCCCTAACTTATTTACTGACAAAAAGAACATCTTACTTGTTATGCGCTTGGTACATCAAATACATTCTAGCAGTTATTAGCTCTAACTGATTCCAAATCATGAAAATTGCAGAGAATCAAAAACCCCAACTATATGGGAAAATGGAAGACTCCATGGATTGACAACCCAGGTAAGTTGTGATTATTGGTGATTTTATTTTCATTTGTTTTAAGTAAGCTTGTTGCAGGTGATGTACCCTGCCAAATTTTACAGATTTTGAAGATGATCCTGATCTCTATGTGCTCAAGCCTGTGAAATATGTTGCTATTGAAGTATGGCAGGTATTAAATATACTTCCAGCATTTGTTGTGCTGAAAGAATGAAATGTTTCATGTGATATTCATAGATGTTATGAACACTTGCAGGTAAAGGCTGGTTCCGTTTTCGACAATGTTCTTGTATGCGATGACCCGGAATATGCGAAGCAAGTTGTGGAAGAGCTTTGGACAAAAAATAAAGAGGCTGAGAAGGAAGCCTTCGAGGAAGCAGAGAAAATCAGAAGAGCTAAAGAAGAAGTGGTATGAACAAAGTGTTGATTTCAAATTGAATTTTACTTTGTTATTGATGTGTAATTTGGTAATAATTGTTCAGGAAGCTCAGAGAGCAAGGGAAGAAGGTGAGAGACGTCGAAGGCATAGGGGATATGACCGGCATCGTCGAGAGAAGGAGGCGTATAGAAGGGTGTGTTGTTGGTCTATACTCCTAATAGAACCCATTGAATGTTTTTTTTATAAGCATTTACCTCTACAAAACATATTTTAATTCAAAACAACACGCTTGAAAGTTAATGTCCTTTAATCCATACAATTAAAACTCTAATTGGTGTATTTTTATTGCAGCGTTACCGGGATTTTGATCATGATTATCATGTAAGTTCTGCTCTGAAATAATTGGCCTTAAGAAGGTGGTACTCAAATTATTAGGCAGATTAGGGGTGGCTGGAGGCTCTATAATAACCTCTGGTCATTCCTTTTAATATATATATATATATATATATATATATATATATATATACATATATATATATATTACATACATCTAACACCTAAATTTGTGCATATATACCTATGAAGATTTGGGTGATGTGAAGATTTATATTTTATAAGTATAAAAGCAAATTTAGGTGTTAGATGTATGCAAACGCCTCATATATGGAAGATTTAAATAAATACCACTCAATATATATATATATATATATATATTAAAAGGAATGACCAGAGGATATTATAGAGCCTCCAGCCTAAGATGCAATTAATTCTGTTTTTGCAGGATGAACTCTGAGCTGCATGACTGCATCAAGGCAAAAGAATGTTATTTTAGCAGTGCTGTTAGCGGTAGCAGCAGGGAGAGAGTAGGGGCTTTTGAAATAAATGCTATAAATAATGTCAAAATTTTCTTTGAATTATTAATTTATTATAAAATATTTGTGTCCCCCGTTTAAAATTGCTTATAAATCCCTATTTCAACAGTAAATTTTTATTTTTATTTTTAAATATATTTATTATGTAATTTATTTATTTTTAATTTTCTTAAATTTAAAAATAATTATGAGTGTTTGTTCTTTCGCTGCGATTAGGGCTGTAAACGAGCCGAGCTTGAGCGAGCTCAGGCTTGGCTCGGGGTCCGCCCCGTCCGAAAAGCTCGTGTGCGAAATCGGCTCGTGCTCGAAATTGGCTCGTGAACAGTGTGTTTGTGTTCAGCTCGATTTAAATATTTGTGTTCGTGTTCGGCTCGAACTTGGCTCGTAAAAATTAATTTGAAAAAAATAGATGTAAAGTATGGGATTCGAACCTGAACCAAATGTATACAAAAGAAAGTATTAACCACATTACCACACGATGTGTTATGATT
>NW_018226964.1:0-624 GCF_001263595.1 Phalaenopsis equestris
TATATATTTATTTTTATTAAATTCCTCTAATATCAAAGAACTCAAAAAACTAAATTTCATAATTTTTGGAATTAAATTTTGATTTTTTAAAAATCATTTAAGTATTAACTTTAATGATGATCTTTAAAAATCAATTAAAGATATCAAATAATTTCCAAATAATTTCCAATTTTTATGGTGAATTTTTTGACTTATAAGCCACAGCGGAGAACAAAAATCAAATGATTTTGATCTCTATATTCTCCAAATTAAATATTTTAAGCAAATTGGGGTTTGCTTAAAATAATGATGTTTTGATTTTTAAAAATTATAAAATTATTTCTTAAGACTACTCTGGCTAGAGAGAACTGATAGGAATATTTACAGAATTTTCTAAGCCATATGTAATTTTCTATAATTATTTGAACAGAAAATGCTTAAGAAATTAGAAAATTAAGATCTATATCTAGAGATCTCCTATATCTTTGGAAAAATGTTTCTGAAGAAGGGGGATTTGATGGGGCTCTGGCTTCTTTCACTCTTGTGAAGGTGTAGAGCCAATTTAATTGGAGTTTGGTGCTGTGTAGGTTGGGATTTGAACTTGTCCTTATTTCAGGCAGGAATTCAAGCTCAAAATTGAATTGC
>NW_018226965.1:0-852 GCF_001263595.1 Phalaenopsis equestris
CTGACTGGATCATCAGATCCGTCGAACAGCCACACAGCACGCTTCTATTCGACGCTGCCTTCTGAGTCAATTGCCACGCGGCCCACCATATCGTTCCAGAGGATCATCCGGCTTGATCTCCGCCATCCATTCAATCACCCCAAACGCGTGAATGGACGGCATCCGTTCATCATCCCAAATGACCTTAACCGAGAGCCGTCCAACTTAAAACCTTAATATCTTTCTCATTTCTTAATGGATTTTGATGATTTTTTTTTAAAATTGTTCGTCTTGAAGAGACAAACACATCTATATGGTAAACATACTATGAAATCAAGCCATCATAAATGGACAGCTCGCGAAGGCTCGGAAGAGTGAGTGAGTTTATACCTTTACTTTGAGAGGTTTGGCCTCAATCAGAGATTCTTCACACCTTCGTTGGGTCCCAAAGAGCTTAGGGATGAAGCCTTTGGCTCTGGTGTAAGGCCTATATATGATTTCGACCACAACCGATTTTGGGTGTTGGTTGAGAGCTATGGTAGAGGCAATTTCAGAGGGGGTTTTGATGAGGGTTTGGCTTCCTTCACTGTTGTGAAGGTGTAGAGCCAATTTGTTTGAAGTTTGGTGTTGTGTAGGTTTGGATTGAAGTTTGCGCTGGTTTCGGGCATGAATTCAAACTCAAAATTGGATTTCTGTGGTGGAATTGGGATAGGGAAATAGATTGTAATGTGCTAAGGGGCTTTTAGAGAATCTCTCTGAGGAGTTTGGGAGGCCTTGGTGAAAATTTTTTTTACCATCCTATTCATGGACGTGGGGGGGGGGACGTGGGGGGGGCATATTATAGAAATTGGCCAAGGGGAAGCTTGGCTGGCC
>NW_018226966.1:0-4934 GCF_001263595.1 Phalaenopsis equestris
AGAATGATCTTTAAGTTTATTATGAAGCTTTTTCTGAAATATAGCGCTGAACTCCTCACATAGTGCAACTATCTCATAATCCCCAAATTTCATTTTATTGTTTAATATTTCCTTCATAATCTTTACATAATTTGGCATCTGTTCCAAAGCTTCAGCGAAAGGAATATTTATCGTTAACTTCTTAAGTACTTCCATTAACTTTGAAAATTGTTTATCCAACTCATGCTGCATAAGTCTTTGAGGAAATGGAGGTGGTAGCCTTTCTAAATTGATTTTAGTTTGAGATATTAAATTTTCCAAATCCTTATAAACATTTTCTTTCTGTCTTTAGTTTCCTTTATTTCTCTCAAAACATCTTTCTCTTTTTTAACCACATCCTTTATCTCTCTTCCACTTCTTAATTGGACATCGTCTATTTGTTCATCATTTTTCTCTTTAGTGTTGATCTCATTATTGCTAGAAAGTGTTCCTTGGGGTCTATTGCAAAGTGAATTAGCAATTTGATCAAGTTGATTCTCAATGTTTCTAATCGCAGCAATTTGACCTTGCAACATGTTTCCCATTTGCAATACCACTTCTTCTATAGACATCTTCTTATCCTCAAGTTCTTGATCATTGTTAGAGTCTTGTGGATATGAAGGTTTATAGTTTGTGTTCCCTGGATCATTCCATCTTCCATCAGAATTTGCATGATTATTTTCCCATTGTTGGTTTCCACCCCAAATAGTATGATACCATGTAAAATTAGAATGGTCTTCCAACCTGGGTTGTAAAAGTTAGAATATGGGTTGTTTATGGTATTTAAAGTGTCATCTGATAATTTAGAACCAATCATATACTTCAATGAACTTTCCTCACTTACTGTAGTAAATTGAGGTTGGTTCATTCGAAATTGGTCCATCTTCCTTGATATTGCAGCAACCTGAGATGCAAGAATTGCAATCACATATGTATCATAAACACTAGCTACCTTTTTAGGAATTACGCTTGTAAAGGGACATTGAAATTCATTTGTAGTCAATTCTTCAATTAATGCATATGCTTCATCAAATGGTTTTGACATTAATTATCCACTAGCGACAGCGTCAATTGTAGACTAAGAGATTCTACTAACCCATTGTAAAAAGTTTGAATGATTAACCAATCAGCCAGAGCATGGTGTGGACACTCTCTTAGGAGTACCTTAAATCTTTCTTAGACTTCATATATTGATTCTTTTTTATAATGAAAAAATGAGATATTATCGTTTCTAAGTTTAGTTATCCTTGAAGGTCAAAAATACTTAGCTAGGAATTTCTGAGTTAACTCCTCCCAATTTTAATAGAGTCGGGTCCTAATGAGTACAACCACATTATAGCCTTATCCCTTAGTGAGAAAGGAAAAAGCCTTAGTCTAATAGCATCGTTTGACATGTCGTTATAATGAAATGTAGAACAAAGTTCTAGAAAACTTGATAAGTGTAAATAGGGATCCTCTTAAGGAGTTCCCCCAAACTGGTTGTTCTACACCAGTTGGACAATCGCTGGATTAATTTCAAATGAGTCAAGTTCTATGACAGGGATTTGTATACTTGAGTGAATATCATCTGTAATAGAATTTACATAATCCCTTAATAATTTATGATGATTTTTCAAGTTATTATTTTGAATATGTTCCATTTTCATTTCTAAGTTTTCAAGTCCTTTCTATTTTTTGATTTTTTTTTGTTTTTCTAACTCGGGAACATAAGACACAAGTCCTGCATATCCTTTATTTTGCATACGTAAAACAAAAAACAACACATTAATAATTAGACAACAAAATAAAAAATATATTCAACACAATAAAACATTTTCACAATTACTTTGTTTTTCACACAAACAGTTTTTTTTGCAACACACTTTCATACAAAAAAAAATACTTTTCACACAAAAATAGTTTTTACGTACTTTCATACAAAAAAAATACTTTTCACACAAAAATAGTTTTTACGACACTACAGTTTTCCAAGGAACCGTTGTGATCCCTAGCAATAGTGCCAAAAACTTGATCCCGATATTTTTTATATGTAAGGATTTATGAAGTTGACACCCCTACTTGAAGATTTTAATCCTCTTCAATGACACCAAAAACTTGATCCCAAACTTGATCTCAAGCAAAGGAAGATTTTAATTATATTCTTAAATAGTAGAGATTCTACGCAAGTATACGTATCATTATCAAGTAATATAGTGCTTTTTTATTAGACCCCAAATATCGATCCCACGGAGATTGAGGTTAATCACGGTGGCATTAAAGAGAAGTTCTAGTCTAGGATAACACGCCCTAGCTTGGAAGCTCGATAAAGGTTTGATTTTGATTATATCTTACAACTATCACTATAATAATGCATCTACTCCTAAATTAAAATACTTCATGAAAATTAGAAAGTGGGGTTTAATATAATAAAAGTACTCTTCCTCATAAAATGAAATTAGTGACATGTGTAAAAGTAAAATAAGTAGTGAGAGAGATTGTGACAAATATGAGCAACTATATTCTTTACCCTTACTAGAGATTCTATAAAGATAATTTGTTATTCTAAAGTTTGAATAATTCTGAAGATGAGCAAGGCCAAAAAAATACTAGCTCTCACTCTAGAGTTCCCTCTTATCCCTCCACATGGAGGCTAGCATCTCGCATCAAAACCAAAAACAATAGATCAAATTAGGGGGCTTTAGCCTCTGAATCTAAAGCCCTCTAATTCTACACCCATTAAAGATTATTTTCCTATTTATTTACACTCAACCATAAGGACTATATTCTCATTCTTACAATCTCATGTGATTCTACCACAGTTGATTGAGGCAACACCATCACAGATCATACATGTTCTCACAACAGATTGTAACATGTAAGTTGATCAAGTTTACGTGTAAATGAAGAACGAAGTAAAATCATCATAATATATTCTCACTCTACTCAATTCTATATTCTACATATGCATAATAATTCATTATAAGAGGGAGGAGTAAAGAAAATTACTCACTACACATGGAGAAACAACAAGAACTTTTCATTAAACAAGACTTTGAAATCATACAAACAAAGTATTAGATTCAAATTGAAATAAAATGAAAACACTTATCTTTTATAGAAATCAAACTCTCCTTGTATATTAAAAGCAATCTCCTTACAATCTTCTCCAAGAATAAAGTGAAAAGAAAAGAAGAAATCTCACACTCTCTCTTTCTCTCTCTTACCTTGTCGCCTCACTTGGGGCTCACGTCCAAGCCTTCCTCTTCTTCTCCAAGCCTTCTTCTCCTCTTACTTTTGATTCTAGAGTCCAAGAGTTCTTTTAAATGCATTTCCAAACCCTATTTATAATTTCTCAAAAGATTCTTAAGTGTCTCTTCAAAACTGTTCATATTCATTGAATCTTCCAAATAGTGCCTGAAGTGCCTCTTCAAAACTCCTTATAACCACCCCAAATTCTTCTAGAAAGTCCCTTTTATTATTTCTAATGAATTCCCCAAGAGATGCAAGAAGCAATGCTTCAAAAATTGTCCAAATCTGATGTATATTCTAGAAGATATGTTGAAAACTGTCTTTGCCACCAAAGCGCCGATTTTTGGGATTTGGTGGTGCCTAAGCGCCATAGTTGGTCGCCTAAGTGCCAGGCACAGGCACTTAAGTGCCCGGTTTTGGTCCCCATGGCTCTGGTGTGCCCCGATTTGCTCCAGTTTATTCCGTTTTGGTCCATTTTTGTTCCTTTTGCTCCAATCACTCCAAATTCTTCAATTTGATGTACCTACAATCAAAAACATAAAAAAAATTCCTTTAAATTGTAATCTCATTATAAAATAAAGCATGAGAAATAATATATTTTTAGACGTATCAATAAACCAAAGGGAAAAGTGGATAATTTTGATCTTAATGAATTCTTTTGGATGTTTGAAACATAATGGGTGAAAAGGTGGAAACCAAATTTCCATCATTTCCATGATAAGGGTAAAATTATAATTTCTTAAATTATCATGATTTGGAAGTTAATTAAAATTCAATGACTTTAAGGTGTTGGGCTTAGGTTAGGAAGGTACTCATCCACTTACTTTAAGCCCACAATTGGTTATAATATGATCTTTTAATAAGGATATATCTCACTTAAATTAAAATTTTGATAATTGCAAAATTACCCATTTAGATTAATAAGGGCTTAGTTGTGATCTAGGCTTAATTTGAACTTGTCTAACGAGGTTTATAAGAGATAAGATGATTAATGATTAACATATTTAAACACTACAAGCCCATCTTTAGTGCTGAGCATAAAATCTTTAATGACTGAAACTTGCCCTAGGGGCATCCACCCACATAACTTTTAAGTAAAGTTTCAATTGATTAATTGAGCACCCTACTCTTGGGATAATTGAAATATCAGCTTCACCCGTGGTTGCTAATGAGATCTATCTGATTTAAATGGTTTTAGTAACTAGTTTAAGCTAAGTAAATTCAAAAGAAAATTGTGATACCGGAACGAGGGAGTCATGGAATCCTAACTGGTGTCGCTCTAATCAATCTTAACCCCCCTTATTGAACTTAAACTTATCATGTAAACCATTAAACCTTAGACTTTAGGACAACTACTTTGACGAGGAGCTTGAAGCTAACTTCATGGGTAGTCTGCTATGACAACAATCTATAACAACACGAAGATCTACAATAAGACATTTCTTTATTTAGAATTAAATACCATAAACCATAGGATTTTGAGGTTGTTCGCCAAATGCGACATAAATTCTCAACTAATTTATAGGCCTTTGCACAATCATGTTTTGTAATATAAGCCCTAACACATTTTAGGCTTTCGAGGTTATCGTTTGTAATGACCTAAACCCTCACATCTTTCAGGTTGTTTGTGTGATCGTTTCACAATGATAGTCACACACAAATGTAAGCTCTAACTAATAAAATTAGCA
>NW_018226967.1:0-1205 GCF_001263595.1 Phalaenopsis equestris
ACGTCTTTTTCGTGCATGAATTTCACATGTTAATGTGTTAATTTTTTGAAATTAATTTACTTATAACCGGACACGATAAAATGTTAAAATCGATGTGATCACCGTCTAAAAAAACAAGTCGGCTAACGCACAATAGCTTAATAGAATATGCATATTGTCAGCAGGAAGTTGCAACATATAGATTGGAATAGCTGATTACTTAAAAATGTTGCATCATTAAGCCAGTCAAGTGTAATATAGTTTTTACAATATAGCTTTTAACTATTATTGTGATCCAAACATAGACTAAGAATTACATATCCCTCATTGTTAATAGTAGTGTGGGTTCCACAGGACTTCATCAAAAAACCACATGCCTTATTAATTAATGATATTTTAAAACTTTTTAATTAATTCAAATAACAAAATAAAATGGTTTTTACATATGGAGATCCACAATTCATATTATTACATATGGAGGCCCCAAAACACTTAATTTGCAGCCAAAGAACTCTGTTACGGTTCTGCCTCCTTATATTTGTCTCTTATACAATCGTCATTAGAGCTAGCTGCTTGAACAAATAGATAGAGAATGTCTCTTTTCTTCACATTTTAATCCTTAACATAGATCATGAACGCGACAAATGTGGTTCCACAGTGGCAGCTTGGTCGTCGAGGGAGGCACGAGAGTTAACATCCACAACAATGACTACTAGGTTACAGGAGGATGAAGAGGATGTGAGGGAATGCCAAGAGGAGGAGTGGCGACAAATTGGGTATGTAACCAGAAAGTGAGTTGAGCACGGGTGTCGACAGGGACAGCGCAGCAGCGATGGTTGCAGTTCTGATGGTACGGTCGCCGACGAACTTCGCCTTCAAATAATGCGATGCTTCTTTCCCACATTCTTTAACCTTTGAACCACCTTATCGTCTCCATCCATTCCACCATTGATCTCTGTTTCTTAAACTTGATATGATCAAAGAGTTGTTAATTTCTGAATTTGAGGTCTTATATTGTTGGATCTCTCTTGGCGGTGCTTCTTCACTTTTAAAGGAGAGTTTTATTGGGGGGAAATTTTTTTTTGTCCGGACTTCAGACGTAGCTCTACGTGTGGACTCAAGTAATATACCGCCATTTGTGTTACATTGGGTTGTCGACACAATTTTAGGGGGGTCCTATGGAAGCTGTCGATCGCCGGAATGAGGATCTCATCACCCGCTTTTGA
>NW_018226967.1:2705-4609 GCF_001263595.1 Phalaenopsis equestris
TATATATATATCTGTGTGTGTGTGTGTGTGTGCAGGAAACTGAAATAAGAATAGTTGAAGGTGCAGCTAACATAATCCAAGTTATGACACAAAACGTCCCGAAAGGTTTTAATGTATGACTTTCTAGAAAATAATACAATAAGTTTGATTTGTCCATCAAAATATCCAAGAGATTCCAAAGTGTTTGGCGGATGACCCTAAACAACCTTAGAAATCTCTTGAAATGTTTCGAGTTCATTTTAAACTTGTTATATTGTTCGCTTAACCATCCAAAGGTTGAAACTAAGGTTACCCCATTACCCATTAAACATTGGCATTTTAATTATCTCAAGAATATCAACAGAATATTAAGATAGTAACTTGACATTTCATTTGATAGTTATATGAGTGGGTGCCCCAAATGACAAATTCAAAATCATTAAGGACAATTAACAGCTCAAATTAAAGTAAGGCACAAAGTATGGGTTAATTGGGTTGAGATTTGGTCTGAATTGAGTTTGGTCATGATGAATTTGAGTTTAAAATTGAAATTAGAGGAAGTTGAGATCAAATTGATGAACATTTGAGGTGAATTGAGGTCTTTAAGGGCAATCTGGGGCTTTGGGTTAAATTGGTCAAATTGAGCTCAATGGAGTGTTTTAATTTGAGTTTGAGGACATTGTGAAGTGAATTTGAGGGTTTTGGCGAGTTTAAGTTTTAGAAATGTCAAATTGTAGAGATTGAGAGAAGTATCAGGTTTAGAGGTCAAGTTTTCTGATACGTCAAGTTATGATGTCAAATCAAATGTTTCATAAGATTATTTAAATATTATGGAGGGTTAAAGTTGATTTGAACAACATCGGTTAGAATCTCACGGTTCCCACGTCCTGATATCACTATATTCTTTTGAACTTACTTAGCTTAAACGAGTTGTGAAATTCATTTAAATACGGGAATATCTCGTTTGCAATCGTTGGTTACCTCCTTCAAGGGACTCCCGTAAGTTCAAAAGAGTCTTTTATGTTTAGTGACATTTAAAGGATTTATGGTTACATTTGAAACAATTTGCTTTAGATTTTTTAAAATGTTGATTAATTTTTGAAAAAGTTGATTTATTTTGCAGGTAAAGGAAAATACTCAACCGAGTAGTTTATAGTATTTTGCAGAAATTAAATAACTGTAAATATGTACCTGTCCTTTTCTCGACATTCCCGCTGAAAGATTAGCTTTCACTATATATATATATATGTGTGTGTGTGTGTGTGTGTGTGTGTGTGTGTGTGTGTGTGTGTGTGTGTGTGTGTGGGGGAAACTGAAACAAGAATAGTTGAAGGTGCATCTAATAAGCTCCGAGTTATGACACAGAACGTCCCGAAAGGTTTTAATGCATGACATTCTAGAACATAATACAATAAGCTTGATTTGTCCATCAAAATATCCAAGAGATTCCAAAGTGTTCGGCGGATGACCCTGAATAACCTTATAAATCTCTTGAAATGTTTCAAGTTCATTTTAAACTTGTTATATTGTTCCTTAACCATCTAAAGGTTGAAACTAAGGTTACCCCAATACCCAGCAAACATTGTCATTTTAGTTATCTCAAGAATATCAAGACAGTCACTTGGCATTTCATTTGATAGTTGTATGAGTGGGTGCCCCAAAGGACAAATTCAAAGTCATTAAGGACATTTAACACCTCAAACTAAAGTAAGGCACAAATTATGGGTTAATTGGGTTGAGATTTGGTCTGAATTGAGTTTGATCATGATGAATTTGAGTTTAAAATTGAAATTGGAGGAAATTGAGATCAAATTGATGGACATTTGAGGTAAATTGAGGTAATTGGGTTTTTAAGGGCAACCTGGGGCTTTTGGTCAGAATGGGTCAAAGTGGTCAAATTGAGCTCAATGGAGTGTTTTAAATTG
>NW_018226968.1:0-994 GCF_001263595.1 Phalaenopsis equestris
CGGAGTTACGGATCCTCGGTAGGTTGTAATTCCATCGAAGATTTCCCTAATTAGCTCTTATCTCGACTGTAAGCGAAGATGGAGAGGAAGTAAGAAAAAGGAGGAGTTTCGGGTCTCGGTAAGCCGCGATCCCTTCGTTCTTTGGTAAGCCTTGCATGCGACTGTGTTCCGCAGAAGGATGAGAATGATGGGAGCTTCGGGTCTCTGTACACCGCAATTCCTTCACGTTGGAGCCATCCCAGCTTGTTATGATCGCGATTGTATGCCAAAGGCACGGGAGGAGGACAAGGGGGGAGTTTCTGGTCTCAGTAAGCCACGATCCCTTCGTCACTTGCCTTACAGTTGCTGCACTCGCGGAAAAAAATGGGAAAGAGACGACACAACTTACTAAAGACGTGATCCCATCGTCTACTTCCCCGCGCTAAACTCACGACATTACTACGGGAAATCTCTCCCAAAACATTAACATAAGACTCGCAACTCAATCTCATGCATAAAAACTAACCATAAACATAATAAACTTATTTATACCCAACAACAATAATAATAAATGAATAAATTGCCCTTAGGCATACAAAAGACAAACTTGCCCTTAAACTAGGCATAAGCGTACCAATTAGCCATGTAAATACACAGAAATTGAGTGGTATGTATGCAAATTCGTTCTTATAAATCAGCCATGGCAGAGCACAGCAAAAATCCAAAAACAAAATTAAAAGAGCGCAAAAAGTAAAGTTCAGACCAACAACCAACATGATCTTCAACAACCATTATTTTTTCTAACGGGTAATATGCTGCAAAAAGGTTCAAACATTTAATGCTTTCAAAATATTATCCTCCATAATAATATTAAACAAAAAGTTGAAATTCTTTTCCTAATATTCAAGTGCAAATGTCCAAGGAAATTATTATTTGAAGCATGGAAAGCTAGTTACAATTCCCAAAACACTGCTTATTAGTTTAGGGACATTTACATACATAGCACACAATTCTT
>NW_018226969.1:0-290 GCF_001263595.1 Phalaenopsis equestris
GAAAATGGCAGGAAGAAACCAAAAAGCTACTGAAAAAATTATAATTAATGCTACAAGGAGTATTGTTGAAGAAATAATGTTAGAAAATAGACAAGAAACAAATCAAAGGATGGAAGCATCACCCCTAAGAATCAATGAGGTTCCATCAGATGCTGATCCTCTTGAAGAGCTATCAGAACCTATCAGCCATGATGACACCCCACCACACAGATTAATCAGAAAGGAAGATATTGAAGTTACAATCATCACACCTACATCCCCTTTGCAAGCTGAGAAGGGGATGCAAATCG
>NW_018226969.1:395-929 GCF_001263595.1 Phalaenopsis equestris
AGAAGTGTAGAAATTACAATTAGGGGTACACTCTATGAAGGCAGAAAGAGCAAGAAATAGTTCTCCAATTCATAAAGGAAGAACTAGATCAAGATCTTAGCCTTCCCCACACTCTCCACCTAATGATTAATCTACTTTACTGGAATATAAGGGGGATGGCTAATCCACTTTCCCTAAAAAGAGTTCTCTACCTAAATTTAAAATACAAGTTGTGGTGTATTGTTATTCTTGAACCTATGGTTCACAAGAACCCCCAAAATCAGATTAAAAAGTGTGTTGGTTTCACCCATTTTGGGATAAATAACAATAAAATTTAGATTTTTTGCAGAAAAGAAATAAATTCAAATATTCTAATTGGTCATCCACAATTTGTTCACCTTTCATTCAATATGAATGGACATAAGGGTGAAACTACTTTCATATATGCTGGTTGCACAAAGGATGCCGGAAAGTAGCTGTGGAATAGGTTGATTAACATCAGCCAACAGATGGACTCCCCATGGCTGGGGGGGGGGGATTTCTATTGTATCACTT
>NW_018226969.1:1046-1933 GCF_001263595.1 Phalaenopsis equestris
GGAGCCATTTGGGAGAGGCTTGATAGAATATTGGTAAATGATGCATGGTTAAACAATTCCTCCTCACCTTTGTCACTCACCTTAATGTTGCTGGCTCAGATCATAGGCCTATGCTTATCAGCATTACTTCTACTGATAATCATACCTCCTCCCCCCCTTTTAGATATCTCAACATGTGGGTTGCACACCCTTCTTACAACAAGTATATTACTAATTTATGGAATGGAGTTTCACATCCTGACCGAATTATCAAGTTAAGTTTACAGCAAACTAAAATTGCCAAAGCCCTAAAAAATTGGAGTTGGGAAACTTTTGGAAATGTGCATGCCAAAGTTATGGAGGCAGAAAATGAAGTCAAAAAATTGGAGCATGAGGAACAGATTGACAATGTGGAGGAAAAGGAATTGCTGTTTGCTGAGAACAACCTTCTTAGTGCCATTGAATATCAGGAAAAATTCCTTAAACAGAAGGCTGTTATGAATATTTTCACGGATGGGGATAGAAAAACTAGATTTTTTCATGCTTATAAAAAATATAAGAGAAAGTGCAATACCATCCATGCTATTCAAATTGCTAATGGTCAGTGGCTACATGATAATGCTGATATAGCCAATGATGCCATAAGTTACTACAAAGACCTGCTAAATCAGGAACATCACTTCAGACCCCCTATTGAGAAGACACATTTCCTTGCTGAACTGAACTACACTACTAGCCTCAAGCTCTCAGATATCCTCAATGAAAAGGAAATTTGGAATGCAATCAGCTCAATAGACAACAACAAATCTGCTGGCCCTGATGGCTTCACTCCTAAATTTTATGAAAAGTCCTGGGAGATTATAAAGGTTGATGTTATTGCTGCAGTAACAAGATTCTTTCAAGGCAAT
>NW_018226970.1:0-723 GCF_001263595.1 Phalaenopsis equestris
TCACTTTTGGTTGATGTCTAGTCTTTCTCTTTAGTGGCCTACAGTCTAGCCATAGGACCTCCTATTGACTGTTCTTAGAGAACTAGAAAAAGACACCCTCACCATTAGAAATTCTAAACTCTTCTTTACTCAACTTGAAGTTCCACATATTGGTCATAACCTCTAGCATTTAGTAGGTGGGGTCATTATGGGGGAGCTCAAGGAGAGTTCCTATAGGACTGCTGGACCTTAGGGTTGACCCTGGGTGTTGGTCTAGAGCTAAGACACTCACTTCACTCACAATCAATTACTACCCTAAACTCAAAATTTCCTGACTTTGGTCCCTTGAGCCTTTGGGAAACTCATGTAGATGGTCCCCTAAACCTACTAGCCTTATGTTAGGGTTTAGCTAAGACCAGTACATAGAGGACCCAAATGGGGTTTTCATTGGTCCATGACTTACTTTTGGTGGTTAGTTCCCCAATTTTACCCAAAATACTCAGTCTAGCCTTTTGTCTCTAAACTCCCCCAAATTACCCAAGTACCCTTGAAACCCTAAATTTGGTCAAAATTCCCAAATTTATCCAAAATACTCAAACTTATTCAAAAATCATTTCAAACCTTTTGAAAACACCCAAATTACCCAAAATCATCAAAAATTGCCAAATTACCAAAATGCCACTCCTGGGCCCAAAATTCCAAAAAATCGTAAAAATTTCCAAAATATTCCAAATATTCTCAATT
>NW_018226971.1:0-288 GCF_001263595.1 Phalaenopsis equestris
TTTTCCCGAGACTCCAGAATTAATTCATTATGAAGTTCTGCCGACGGCGCCCTCGAGGCCGCCGATGGCGACCTCGGCGTTTATGCCCAATTAGGCTTTGGATAAGGCCAAATTTTGTAGGGAAGCTTAGGAAACACTTGGGTTAGGAAACTCTTGGGAAAGCTCATCCATAACTCTAAAAAACTATTTTGTCCGAAATTTGGAGGAGGCGAGGGAGTCTGGAAGAGGGGGAAGTACTAGAGAGAGTTCTTGAAGGTTAGAAAGGTTTCAATAGTGTGAGGAATTCTT
>NW_018226972.1:0-293 GCF_001263595.1 Phalaenopsis equestris
TTTCGGAAGATGGTATGGAAGCAGACCTTGCAAAATTTCATGTTATATCTAAACTAACAACTCCTATTAACATAAGAGAGGTTATGAGTTTTCTTGGACATGTTGGTTGTTACAGGCGTTTTATTAAAGCTTTTATCCAAGATTTCTAAAAAAATTACCAAACCTCTATGCCAACTTCTAGAAAAGGACAAGAAATTTGAATTTACTGAAAACTGTTTAAATGCCTTTGAGTTATTAAAGGAAAAATTAATCACAGCCCCAATTATAGTTTCACCTAACTGGGAGAAACCATT
>NW_018226972.1:329-862 GCF_001263595.1 Phalaenopsis equestris
AATGTGTGATGCTAGTGAGTTGTTCTTGGACAAATGTATGAAAAGATTTTTAAAGTTATATACTATGCTAGTAAAACTCTTAATGATGCACAATTTAACTATACTGTTACTGAAAAAGAGTTACTAGCAATTGTGCATGCTTTAGATATATTTAGATCTTATTTAATTGGAGCTATGTGTTATGCACACTGATCACTCTGTTATTACATATCTAATGCAAAAGAAGGATGCTAAACCAAGGTTAATTAGATGAATTCTTTTGATGCAAGAATTTGATCTTGTGGTTATCAATAGAAAGGGAGCTGATAATCAAATTGTTGATCATTTGTCAAGATTAGAAAACCATGACTTATCTGACACTGACAATGAAATTACAGACAATTTCCCTGATGAACAACTTTATAATATTAATGAGTGGAAAATATCATGGTATGCCAATATTGTTAACTATATTGTAACTGATATTTTACCACCTATTGTGACATTGCAACAATAAATGAAATTCATTCATGATGCGAAATCATATTTTTGGG
>NW_018226973.1:0-3306 GCF_001263595.1 Phalaenopsis equestris
CCGCCACAGGATAAGTAAGTACACTCCTCAAAGCATGCTTCTCCTCCATTCTTGGGTCGACCGACCAAGTTAATCAAAATATAGATGATTCTTCTGATTATTTAATCGTGTCCGTCCAACATTTTGACCTCCTCAATTAAATAAAAAAAAATCTGACACTTTATTTCAATATATATAACAGCCAACTTCTTTCTTCGTCATTCTGCTTTATCTCGTGTACACGTTTCAAATTTATACACTGTATGTGGTGTCTACTACTGTTAACATATTTTTTATTTGTTATATGGATACACTACTTTTTCTTATAAACAACTACTTTTACATTTTATTTTGGTTTGTAAAACTATTTTTCAACTGCTTTTAGTTTCTAGTGCCTATTGTTGCATATTTTTTATAAAATTTTCATTTCTGAGCAATTAATTCCATTTTTTCTCATATCAAGAACTCCTACATTGATTTCTTATTATTGAAACAATTTCATGTATTATAGTCATGGTATGTGATCATGCACGTCATGCTTTGGAATTGTTGAGAGCAAATAGAGATGAATATGATATAATAATTATTGATGTCAATATGTCTGAAATGGATGGATTTCAGCTACTAGAGATCGTTCAGAATGAAATAAATTTACCTGTAATCAGTACGTTAACAAACTACAACAAAAATTTCAATATTTATTTTATCAACTACTTTTGTTGATTATTTTTTTTTAATTTGATTAATTTTATATGCAGTGCTATCTGTTGATTCTGAATTCGAAGGAGTCCTGAAAGCTATTAACTACGGGGCAGTTGACTATCTCGTTAAACCTGTGCGTATGGAAGAACTAAAACTTATCTGGAGGCATGCATTGCTCAGTGAACAGAGGAGACTCATGTGGAATTATTTTCACATTAATTTAATGCATAAATTATTTTTAAAAAATAAATTAGGGTTAGGGGTTTTTCAATTCTCCATTCATATGGAATTAACACCTTAACTCTAAATTTTTATATGTTGTAGCCTCTGTCTAGGTGAACAATTTAAGCATTTATCGATGTCGTTAACCAACTTGGTATAAAAAGTAAGTATTTTTTAGTCTGATATTATTTATACACTTCAAATTTCTTTCCTGATCTTAAAATATGATTTTTTAATTATCAGAGGCAATCCTTAGAAAAATACTTGATATGATGACAACTCCGGAACTTACTAGAGAAATCGTTGCCAGCCATTTACAGGTTTGCTCATGAAACAAACATAAATATGCATGAATTATATGTTCTTTTTCATTGTTGATTATTGTTTGCTTGTTTTTGACAAAAATCATTTGTTCATTCATATTCTTATGAGTATAATTATGTAAAATAACATTTGTTTGTATTATGCAGAAGTACAAGAAGAGTTTGAAAGTTAATACAATTGGGATTGGTCAACAAACTTTTAATGATACTGGAGCAGGATGTTATGGTGGAACTTCTCTCCCAAAAACTGTTAACAAACTGGATGCCAATTTATATACTAGTAAGTCAAAATATCTTGCATATATTGTAAGATTCCAATCTTTTAATGATCATACTTACAAATGTTCCCCCTGCATGATTCCCTCACCTTTTGAGACAAAAAAAAAAAATTACTCATGCAAACTCGATAATTATGCTTGCGAGCAGGTTCCTGTATGACACAGATTTTTCAAACTTTATGGTCAAGTGAAGGATATATTGAGCCTAATTTAGTTCCCGAGCTTGAACTTATTGTGGAACAAGCAGACATCGACATGTTTTTAAACATGTTTTTAAATTACGAAAATTACGACTTCAGTGATAACAATGGTTTCAATGAGCTTGCCGCAATATTAAAATGTAAGTATTTAAAAGTTTAAAATTTATTTCATATCATGATTTTGAACATATTCTTTTCTAATCTACTATTTTTTTTATTACACAAATCACAGGAAGATCTTGCTCCTCTGCCGCTCCAAGTTGGTGGACCATTTTCTCATCATCTTTATATAGATCTATGATTTTTTTTGTTATTTCAAATCAAAATGGTCGAATTTTATGATATTAGTTGAAGCTTATACTTGTAAATTCTATATAAAGATACAGAAAAAATCAAAATTTGGTATTATTTTGGTTGCCAATCTAATAATTTTTTTATTATTGAATCTTGTGGCTTAATAAAGCTTCTGTAAATATCCTTATATTGTATTTCAGAGTATATCGCAACATTATTTTGTTTTTTCAATTTAGATGCCAAAATTTCGTGCTTGCATTTGAGTGCTGCAAAATGATCTTATTTGATATGAGAAGAATTTGTAAAAATGTATGCATGAGAGAACAAATGCTAAGTAGTTTGAATTGATTGCATGATAAAGATTATAAAATTAATATCATGAAATTACTTCATTTTATATTAAATTTGTATTTTGCATAAAAACCGTATTATCTATTTGTTGTTTGTTTAAAAAATGGCTCTCTAATTGGTAATCTTACTATACATGTTGCTAGCTATTTATAGTGATCCCTCATCCTGACTATAAATTGGACGCTTCAGATACATTTAACTGCTTTTCAATAAAAGAAAATCTATCCAAATAAATTTGTTCGTCGTCAGAGTGCTCATTCAAAAATAAATGGTCTGAAAGGATCACAAAGCACAAATTCTAATGCAAAATGCACATATCAACACAATTTATACTGACGACTCAACATTAGTCTTATTTAAATTATTTTAATCAAAAAATTAGTAAACTAAAAATGGATTATTAGCGTCCTAAACACTTCAACTGGAACTTTAATGACTCTAAACTATCCCAACTTCTCATAATTATATTATAATTGATATAAAATAATTATGTTAATGGTTTTGTTAACATGAGAGATGAATACATACTTAGAAATCATGAATGTTATTGAACGTGCCGAAAAAACTAAATTAAAAGGCATAATAATTTTTATATGATTTGATTTCATAAACCTCTCTCTCTCTCTCTCTCTCTCTCTCTATATATATATATTCAAATGCCACAAGTCACATAGTATCGTTGCAGTCTAAAAATCTCATATTAAATTTATGCAATCAGAGAAACTTTTATAATTTAATTTTCGAACTAGAATGATACTATTTCACTTAATTATAGATATGAATGTAGATTTTCAGCTCTTCAAAACATATTATCATTTGTGTACCGCCGTGTGCCGCTTGTTTGTATATAGAACTCAAAATATTTGTTGGTGCCGATTTATTTGCATAACATACCGAAAATGATTTGTTAGCACACAACGACCCATTTTGATAATCTTAATCATAAAATGTTAAGGA
>NW_018226974.1:0-248 GCF_001263595.1 Phalaenopsis equestris
CTTTGCTCAATCTTTTTTGACTAAGCAAGCTTAGTCGAGGGGCAATTTCTGCAAACAATGGGGAAGAAGTCAAAGGTTTAGAAGAAAAAAAATCAAATAAGCAAGCCTACCCGTATATACAAAATGTAGCCACATTTTGATATTCGAGGACTTGTTAGGGGATTTCCCCTAAGACCCGAAAACAAGCAAAAGCAACTATGAACTCGCTTTGCTCGTGTTTTTTTAAAAGCAAAACATCACTATAGTAA
>NW_018226975.1:0-2081 GCF_001263595.1 Phalaenopsis equestris
ATATATATATATATATATGGTTTAAGGAGATGCATTTGTCACCCTACAAGTTGATTAAAGAAGGGGTTACAAGAAAAAAAAAAACAGCTGGAGACCTTTTGATTCAATACAGGAATCATCAGTCCTCCCAAAAAGCTAAACAAAAACAACAATTTTCCTAGAAATAAACCCCAGATAACATGGGGCGCAAAATAAGAGGATAAGGTGGGGGAAAGAAAAACAATAACAGAAAATAAAGCAGTCACTCTTGATCTTGATTAACAATTCTGAAGTGTGGGACCTCAAGTGTGCTGAAGTGTGGGACCTCAATCCTGTCTCCCTGTAGTAAAAATTGAAGGGTGTGGGGAGGGGAAACAACAACATGGAATTCCTTTAAGTTATAACCTTGTCTATCAAGCCAATTTATAGGCTGGTTTCCCTCTCTATAAATAATAGTGTAGTGCACCTTTAGCTGTGAAGATACTTTTCTGATTTTTCTAATCCAATAAGTAAGGTGCCAGGGCGCATGCTCCTCATCCTTCGGTATCTTGATTACAACATTAGAATCCACTTCTAACCTTAAGTTGTACCAGCTAGACATTTTGACAATTTTTAAGGCCAATTGACAACCACTAGTTCAGTTTCAAAAGCATCAACAACCACAATGGGAATGTGAAAGTATAATATGCATTTCCCCAAGTGATTTCTGTAGACACCCCCCACACCTGCTCTTGACTTATTGAAGCTTCCATCAGTATTTATCTTGACTGTGTGATAATTAGGAGGTTTCCAGAAAAACCTATGAACATAAATCTTGTCAGGTTGTCCCAAAGAGTAAGAGTTAGAAATGTTAGGAAATCTTCTAAACTTAATCATCTTGTGAACATAGGAAAGACTATTTCTGACTATCCTTTCAGTTTTTGGTATACCTTCTTCAAACTTAACCTTGTTTCTTTCCATCCAAATAAACCATGCAACAATGAGAGGTATAGAAGCATAGTTCCTCTTATTCCATGTCTGCCAGCAAGTGGTGATATTATCCCAAGTAAAGAGGTTTTTGTCAATAATCAAGTGGGATAGCAGTAGGTGCAAGACAAGCTGGACAAAATTGCATTAAAAAAAAAGATGGGGCAGTGATTCCTCCTCCTGAAGACAGAACCTGCATTTAGAAGGCTATATATATATATATATATATACTATTTTAAATTTTATTTGTAAAACAACCAACAACTTCCTAATTCTTAGACCGACAATTTTTGGCAACTCTGCTCGAGCAGCTCCTCTTTCCTTTAATTATTAGATGGTCTTGCTTTCATAAATCTGTAGCATGTCAATGTCCCTCGTGGGCCAAGTTACATTTCTTCCGTTGGCATACCTCACTCATTTCAATCTTGAGAAGGTATAGTCAACTCCCCTTGGATTCTAGATCCAGTGTTTAGACACCCCTAAATGGAGTGGTTCAGGAATACTCTCACTTTTCAAAATTGAGGTGGACACTAAATAGGTGTTAGCCTAGGAGCGGATTTGTCAAAGCGAGTTTAGTGTATAGTCCACCCTTCCCCTTTAGTTCAGATTGGGTCTTCTACTTTTCCTTGTCTCTCCCCTGTGGCTGGTTATTTTTTGACAAATTATGCTAGTTTTCCATGCTCGAAACCTTTTCTCTAATAATAACAAGCAAAATGAAGCTGAATAAAATTTTGGAACTTTACAACATAAATGAATTCAAGTGAAATAAACAAAATGTGTTCTAACAAATTTGTTGAACGAGTTCTTTTTCATCCTTGCTACGATGGAAGGAAGCATAGGATGACCTTAACATTTTGAATCCTCTTTGCAGAAAAGTTTTTGCACCAAAGTGAATTTTCTCCTTCGCTACCAGGATGGACTTGGCCATCAACGAGAGCGAGCTGACAGATGGAGCAGTCATCCATTTCAAATAAGGGTTTGACAATACTAAAATTAAGCTTAGAGATGTTATTGTCCCCATTTTGAGAATTATAACACTCCAGACTATCGACACAATTTTAGGGGGTCATCTTGTGGAAACTGTTGCTCACCGGATTGGAATCCCATCGTCTGCTACGAAGGGACATTTAAATTAA
>NW_018226975.1:2168-3146 GCF_001263595.1 Phalaenopsis equestris
ATATAGATATATATATATATATATATATATTGGAAAAAAGAGTTGCTCATGGGTCCCTTCATGTTAATAAACAGAGGGGTTACGGAAAAAGGGGGTTAATGTAGCCCCAGCTAACAACCTAAAACACCTATGGGGTCTTTAAACCAACTACAGCTCCACAAAAAAAAAAACCAAAACCAAATCCGCCTCCAAAGGAAATAAAAAGGACCAGTGATCCCATAGGTACACGTATACCAATCGCTAAGTCAGACTTAAATATATAAAGGGAATTGAAGCAGTAGCAGCATGTACTAAGTCCAGGAGGGCAACAACCCTCTCATGCCAAACCACAAAACAACATTAACAGTCTAAATGTTGTTCTGACTAGCAATTCTTAGGTGAGGAAGGTTGATTATTTTCCCATGAAGTAATAAGAAAAGTTGGTAAGGAGGAATAGTAGCCACAGTTGTGTTGTTGTAGCTGAGACCATATATTGCAAGCCAATTGGCAAGTTGGTTGCCCTCCCTGTAAATAAAACTGAATTCACTTAGAGATGTGAGGAAAGCTTTTAGATGTTGTGAATCCAGTAAGAGTGATTCCAAGGATGCATATCCTCATTGCTAAACAGTTTGATGGACACACTTGAGTCCACCTCAATCCAGAGGTTATTCCAACCAACCTTAGTTGCAATAATAATTGCCTAGTGGACAACAATGATTTCAATTTCAACTGCATCAGTAGCCAAGACTGGAGTATGGAAATATACGAGGTAGTGTCCAAGGTGTTTTTTGAAAATACCACCTACACCAGCCCCTAGCTCAGAGAAGCTTCCATCAGTGTTGACTTTGATAGTGTTTTCCTTAGGAGGGGTCTAGAAGACTTTATTGATTTGGTTAGAAGCTTCCTTACTATCTGTTGACCTCAATTTTTGGTGAGGTTTAGTTATTTCTCTTTAATAGCATAAGGTCTAGCCATAGGACCTTTCTTGTTGACTATTCT
>NW_018226976.1:0-1526 GCF_001263595.1 Phalaenopsis equestris
CCAAAGTTGACTAGGGTGACCAAGGTTGACTTGAGTTAACTAATTATATAGGCTTAAAAATATAAGTATTTAATATTATTGTTAAAAGATTTAACTCCTTAGCAACTGTACCAAAACTTAATAACAGTTATAGATTCGATAAATATGGATGTAATAAATATTCAATAATTGTAAAGTCACACTTATCAATGCAAGTACAAGCATCGCTCAAGTAATATAAGGCTCTAATGGAGTCCTAGATATCAATCCCACAAGGAGTAATATTAGAACTACGAACTAAGATTTTAGAAAAGCAATACTTTAATTGCAATAACCAAATTCAATTTGCTTATCTGTCACTAATAGGCAATTGAAATAAATATGTACTTTTAATAATTATTAAATAACTAAATATACTAATGAAGGTTTGAATGTGATATTTAATATATAATAAAGCATCCTTCTCCTTGTCAAGAAATTATACTGAATAGATAAAGTGAATCAATTCAAATTATGTTGTGCCAAATAGGAGCATACTTATTCTTTACCCTTTAGTCCAAGCATAAAGAACATTGACCAATCCTATGCTTGTTTACTGAATCTGTGGCTAAGCTGCGAGGATACCAGCTCTCACTTCGGAGCTCCCACGTTCCCCTCTCCTGAGGACTAACATCTACACTTCAGCACCCAAACGATAGGACCGAATTGGGGATTTTAGTCTGTCACTCTAAAATCTCCAATTTTATGCTTGATAATTTTATTTCCCTATTTATTCACACCCAACCTTCAAGGGCTTTGACCTCCCTAAATCTTGGATGTAATCTTCACTTTAGTTGTACAACTCAACATATTTTAACAAATCAATTGGCAAGATTGAAAGTAAATTAAGATCAAAGTGAAAAGATCATCACAATTTCTTAAACATTTTCATGGTTCAACCAATTCAAATCACCATTTCACAAATCTCAAGACAAGGAGAAAGACAGAGAAAACTACTCAGAACTCATGCGGAAAACACAACAAAACTCAAAACTCATATATAAAAGCAAAGTCATACAAACTAAAACAAGTAAATAACACTTATCTCTAATTTCTCTAATTTCTCCCCAAGAAAACTCCTCGAAGTTTCTCTGAATCATTTCCTTTCTTTACAGCACACAGAATTCCTCTTCGAAGCGGCAAGGAGGAAGAAATCTCTCACTTTCCCTCCACTCTTACAATCTCTCAAAGTATTCCTCACACTTTTGACACTCTAGTAAATTCTCAATACACTAATGAAATCTCTCTAACCTCAAAGACCTCTAGAGTCTTCTCAATTTTCGTCCAAAATCTTCTTTTACAGTTGTGGATCAGCTTTCCCAAGAGTTGCCTAAGCATCCCTTCAAAATTTGTCTTCATCCAAAGCCTAGTTGGACATAACCGCCAAGCTCGCCTTCGGCGGCCTCGAGAGCGCCATCAGCGAACCTTCTTAATGAATTAATTCTGGAGCCTCGGGAAAATCTCACCGTCGCCAGGTCGATGGCACCGTCAGCGCCCTAGTTCAATTC
>NW_018226977.1:0-979 GCF_001263595.1 Phalaenopsis equestris
AGACAAATGAGATTCAGATTAAAGTTTTTAACAAAATGTTTGCAATCAATGATTCCAGAAAAACTATGTACTCTATGAGCATTCTAGACAACAAAATTTGGAAACAACATGAACTCTCTTTGCTTTAACCCTTCATGTCTATGGTAGATAGAACATGGATAAAATTTTAAAAAGAACTAATTAAAATAACATCTACTTGGTTTTTCAAGAAAAAATATTAATATTACTATAATTTAAAATGCAATATTTAAAACATATTCTTATACTACAAAAGTCTCGATGAAAGAAGGTGGTCTTCAGCAGAGGCAGCCGAGGGACTCCGACGGGGAGCACTGTTCTTTCGCTCTCATCCATAGCTATTGTTGCGCTGGACTCATTCCAACAGGCCTTCACCCTGATGTTTTTAGCTTCACTACTAACTTCAATGGACACACTCAACCCTACCATACCAATAGCTCCACCACCTGAGATTGCAGTGTCATCTGCTCGATGTCATGCTATGCTGCACCAGTCGAGCGAGAGGCGTTGGGTTGCAGTAGTAGCAACTACTCACTTAAGCCTGTCAAACAGATGTAAGTTTGTTTTATTAGTGTTTTATAATTTTTTAATTTAGTAGAAAACTAATCATATGTTATTTTTTAGATTTTATCCCCCCCTCCCCCCCCCCCCAGGCCCCGCCATGCCCTTCGAAATATTATTCATAGGAACTACGACTCTCCATACTTTTCGTGGAAGGAGATCCCGATTGCCATTCATGATATGTAGTTTCAAGAGTTTAGGGTATGTATATACCTAATGCAATATACTTAAGTTATTTA
The DNA here is from genome assembly GCF_001263595.1 of Phalaenopsis equestris. Classification (NCBI taxonomy): domain Eukaryota; kingdom Viridiplantae; phylum Streptophyta; class Magnoliopsida; order Asparagales; family Orchidaceae; genus Phalaenopsis; species Phalaenopsis equestris. Next base: position 819 of record NW_018226977.1, read on the forward strand.
TAGATTTTTATCAAACATTTTTTTTTTATTTTGCAAAAACAGTTCTCCTAGCGCTCCGAGCATGAGTCCCACATCCAGAGGAACTTTGAGCATAAAGGGAGTGACCGTATTCGCGACATGTTTGGTAAAGTACGGAAGACACGTCAACGACTCTTATGGCT
>NW_018226978.1:0-352 GCF_001263595.1 Phalaenopsis equestris
TGTGTTCAAAAGTTAATTCAACAGGGACATTTACATAAACAAATGCCAAAGGATAAATTTCTACTCTTCACAAAATTGTGGAATACTAAAAGACGAACTCCCAATTCAAAAGAAGGTCTCGGATTTGGTACAGTTAGACCAATCGACAATTCTGAATTTTGCATGGTTGTTACTAGTGAGTCAGAAGAGGATTGTCTCGATATAGAGGATGACTTTGCTGATCAACCAATAGAGGATGCTCCTCCATAATTTGAGGAAGACATTAGATACAATCTGAATTGAGAGAGATTAACCTCGGGACTGAAGAGCAACCCCGTCCCACATTTATAAGTTCTCTATTTAATGACGAAGA
>NW_018226979.1:0-822 GCF_001263595.1 Phalaenopsis equestris
ATTCATTTACATACTTTTTCTGGTCAATTAGTATGTTAAAATTTGTTGTGAATCCATAATGCCCGAGAGGGCTATATGTTCCTCAACTAGTATGAATCACATTAATATGGTGGGTGAGAAGGCAGACCATTGGTTATTACAAATAGATAGGGAGATAAGATTTGATGGACATAAATTGGTGTTTATAGAGTGACAAACTAGATTCTTACCAATTTGATTTAGAGTTTGGAACCTTAGGACAAGTTAGTCCTATTCCTATAGAAAGGGCACAGTGGGTAATCTGAAAGTGAAAGGCTAGAACTTATCCAGCATAACCTGAGAGATTTTGGAACTTAACTTTAGGTTAGCCAATGTTCTTTATGTACTTGAGAGGGTAAAGAATATGTATGTTTCTATTTGTCACAAAACTACATTTAAATTTATAAATAATTCCTACACTGTTTATAAACTCATTGCAAGGAGAAAGACTCTTCATATAATTTGAACTCTTCTACACTTAGCTGTTTTATAAACACTTATTATAAACACTTAGAATTTTCTTTGTCTTTAAACTGAACTTATTGATAGTAATTACTTCTTTTTACATAAAATTTTGACTTTATTTCCTAGATAATTATCTGTTGTTTTAAGTAGGAGTTTTATTAAGTCATTATAAAGTGTTATAGCTTCCCTGTGGGATCAATAATCAGGACTCCATTAGAGCCCTATACTACATGAATGATACGTAAACTTGTGTAGAACCCATAGTGTGTAACTTTAAATCAAATTCTAAACTATATATCACATCTATTTTGCACACTAGCCGCTAAAAGTAAATTGGGT
>NW_018226980.1:0-617 GCF_001263595.1 Phalaenopsis equestris
AAAAATAGTGAATCAAAAGTTAAGGACTAATTCAAACATTAGAATTGAAAGTTAATGATCAATCTCAAAAGAGACTGTTGGAAGGTAAGGACCAACCTCGAAAAGAGTGAATCAGATGTTATAAACTAATTAAAAAATGAGAATTAAAAGTTAATGATCAATCTCAAAAGAGAGTCGGAAGGTAAGGACTGACCTCAAAAGAGTGAATTAGAAGTTAAGGACTGATTAAAAAATAATAATTGAAAGTTAATGATCAAAAGGACCAACATTAATGGAGTGAATCAGAAGTTAAGGATTGATCAAAAATGAGAATAGGAGTGAATCAGAAGTAAAGGACTGATTATAAAATGATAATTGAAAGTTAATGATTAAAAGGACCGACATCAATACAGTGAATAAGAAGTTAAGGACTGATAAAAAATGAGAATTGAAGGTTAATGATCAACCTCAAAATAGAGTGTCGGAAGGTAGCAACCGACCTCAAAAAGGAGTGAATCAGAAGTTAAGGATTGATTCAAAAATGAAAATTGAAAGTTAATGATCAATCTCAAAAAGAGTGTTGGAAGGTAAGGACTGACCTTGAAAAGAGTGAATCTGAAGTTAAGGACTGATTCTAA
>NW_018226981.1:0-765 GCF_001263595.1 Phalaenopsis equestris
AAGCTATAACTTCATTTAATGCAGAATCAAAAGTAACAAATGTAGTGTACTCACTATGAAACTCATCTCTTAATGTCAACACAATTTTGGTTATGGAGTTGCTTGTTGGAAGTTGTTGGTCACCAGAATCGGAATCTCGTCGCCCACTTTGGAAAGACATTTAATTTACATATATTTATATATAAGTTTAGAAAAATATGAAATCAAACTGATCTCATATCTTTCATAGTTTAAATGAAATAGCACTACACCTCCAGCCATTTATTTATCCCGAGAGTTAAACACAAGACTTGAGGGTGAGACTCGATCAAATAAACTAAGAAATATATAATATCCATTTTGTCTGTGAAAACCATTTTATTTGCCAAAAATTTCCCCAATTTAATATGAAAAATTAAATAGGGTTTATATTAAGTTGGGGTAAAAAAAGCTACCTATAAGGGCTAGCCATTATAATTAATTACATCTTGGATAACCGAAGTCACCTAAGAAAAATCTCGATAAAAATTAAGGAATATTATTTTCAAAGTGGTCAAAAGGATATAACTTTTCAACAAAATCAGATAAAGAGGTGTGAAAGGGGAATAGCCAAATTTGAAACATTTTGTTGTAGAGTCCAAAGAAAGAAGAACTAGGGGATGTTACAGATCCTGAGGAGAACCTCGGTGACTTCCTAAGCTATCCTAATGTTTGGTTTAAGTTTTGGATAGAAAAATTTAAATGTTTTATTCTGTCAATTTTATTTGTTTAGAACTTACATTCATG
>NW_018226982.1:0-751 GCF_001263595.1 Phalaenopsis equestris
AGTAACTGCTCTACTACAAAAAAATATGACTTATGATAAAGAATTTAGCTTCTAGATTTCCATATGTAAGCTCTCTAAACAAAATAGTATAACTTAAGAAAAATTCAAAATAACTCCAGTTAATACTAAAGGTACTAGGATATTTAGTAATTAAGTTTAAAATTTCTGATCCTCTATTTCTTTCAAGAAAAATTGCAATTTGTCATATTAAAGTCACTTAGAAAATTTATATGAGAAGGAACTTCAAAAAAGTTTGCTAATCATTAAGCTAATACTCCAATAAAAAGTTTAGAAAATGTGTCCAAGTCTTTTTCCTTAAGTTGATTCAAGTGAAGCCAATTTTTAATTAGGCATCTCCTTAAGCTTTTCCCCACATCTTTTTTTTGTCTTTTCTTTTCAGGATCATTGTTAATCTTTTTTTTCTTTTCTTTCTTCTTCTCTTTTCTTATGTATGTGAGGATTACTATATCTGGATAGCCTTTAACGAGTTTGAACTTCACTATCCTCTTCTTAAAGTTAAAAACTTTTTTACATTTCTTCTCTTAAGAATTTTATATTAACTTAAAAAATTACATAAAGTTTAATTATTTTCTTTTTACATGAATCTTTTAAGATTTTTAATACTTCAAAAATAAAAATTCCTTTACTTAAAATAGATAAACTTAGTCTTATTCTCTTTTACCAATTATATTAGTCTCTAGAATTAACCTTTATTAACTTAAATTTACTATATAATTAGAAACATAAATAT
>NW_018226983.1:0-2094 GCF_001263595.1 Phalaenopsis equestris
AGGATGTAACCTATGGTTGCTAATGAGACTTCCCAAGGTCAAAATGAAAGTACAGCACTTATTAAGTTGAGTTTAGTAAATTTATTTGGACTGATTAAGATAAAAATCACCGCCACAACATTTAAAACATAAGATAACTTAAAATTTAATCACAAACATCACAAAACAACAATCGCAACTAAATTAAGACGTCTCTATCGGATGATTTGGAATCCCTCAGAGGATGTAACCTATGGTTGCTAATGAGACTTCCCAAGGTCAAAATGAAAGTACAGCACTTATTAAGTTGAGTTTAGTAAATTTATTTGGACTAAGTGATCCAATAAAAAATAGTGGTACCGGAATGAGGGAACCGTAGGATCCTAACCAGTGTCGCTCTAATCAACTTTAATATGTCCCATGAAAATTTAAAGAACTACAACCATAGGGACATCTGATTTGACATCATAACTTGACACACTAGAAACCTTTAACTCGCCACGACAAGGAGCTTGGAGCTACACGGTCATCTTCAACAGTAAGAGGATCTACAACAGCACATCTTTCCTTAGAATTAAATAACCAAGTCATAGGATAGGATTTCGAGGTTGTTTGCTTATGCAACATAAATGATCATTTTATCATTAGGCCAATGTAAGCCCTAACTCGTTTTAAGATTCTGAGGTTGTCGTTCGTCACGCCCTAAATCTTCACATCTTCTAGGTCATTTGTGTGATCATTTCACATAGATATAAGTCCTAAAATAAATAAAATTGACAGGATGAAACACTTAAATGATTTCTCCTCAAAATTGAAACCAAACCATAGGGTAGCATGGGAAGTCACCAAGGTTCTCCTCCGGATCTGTGACAATAAATGTTCCAAATTAAGTCATTCCCCTTTCACACATCTTTATCTGATCTCGTTGAAAATTCATATACTTTTGACCTCTTTGAAGATAACATTTTCTAATTTTTTTCGAAAGTTTTCTTAGGTGACCTCGATTATCTAAGATGTAATTAATTATAAGGGCTTGACCTTATATGAAGCTTTTCCGAACATAACTTAATATAAACCTATTTAATTTTTCGTATTAAATAGGGGAACTTGTCAACAAATAAAATGGTTTCGCATATCAAACGGATGTCATACATTTCTTAGTTTATTTGATCGAGTCTGATCCTCAAGTCTTATGTTTATCTTTCGGGATAGATACATAATTTGATGTATAGTGTTCTTTCATTTAAACTATGAAAATATGAGGTTAGTTTGATTTCATATTTTTCTAAACTTTTATATATATATATATATATATACACATATATATGTGTAAATTAAATGTTTTTCCGAAGCGGGGGACGGGATTTCGATTCAGTGACCGACAGCTTTTAACGAGCAACTCCACAACCAAGTATAATGTCGACAACACCCAAAGCTCCCTTCTTTTTCATTGGAGTTCTTCCAGAGGGTCTTTGTGTTGATCTGCTTTTGTGACATATGTGAGCTCGATATTACGTGGTTTAAAAGAAATTGAGATCCTCTTTCTTTAAGGTCATATGTTTTTTATAATGACAGATTTCGTCAGCTTACTTTTGCTCTAAGACCTTAAAAATTTTTTAGATCTTTATATAGATATTCTTTAAATCATATTTGTTAATTTTTCAAATAAATTTATCATTGTATTTATTTTAATGTATGTGATTTTTAACTTTAGAAAATATGAGCTCCAGGACTTTTAGTGTTTGGAGAGTCTTGTACTGCAATTATAGATTGCAGTGTTCTCTACTTGCATCACATAAAAGAAATAGCTATGGGAGAAATATTTACATGTGTCCAAAGAATAGATCAACAAATAATTGTGATAACTTCAAGCGGGCTAAGCAATTTGAAGATTGTACATATGATAGTGATCAAATGTAGATAATAGCTTTGTAGAAGAAAGAATCTCGTAGGATTGATTGTATGCGTCTCAAAATTAATATTTTGACAATTTTGATTGTTGTTTTTAGTACTTTTATTTCTGATTTTGATTGTTGTTGACTCAAGTGGCGATATATATGCATATTGTAGATGTAATACCGAACTAATAATTTTTTGAGGATTTTGAATGTAATT
>NW_018226984.1:0-756 GCF_001263595.1 Phalaenopsis equestris
AATTTAATAAATTATGAAGTGATAGAGCCTTAGGGCAAATGTGCAATTTTGGAAATTTAGTCTTAATTAACACTTAGGCTTAAGTCAAGGAGGGAAAATGGGTTAAAGGGAATTGGGTAACCTTTAATCCTTATCAACATATTTGGATGTTTGAAACACAAGGGTTTAATTGGTAGAAACCCATCTCACTTCTTTTTACGGACAAATTTGCAATTTCCTTAAATTACCTAAATTCGGGAGTCTAATCAGTTAAATGATCCTAGACTTAGGGGTATGATTTTGGGTGTCAATAACTCACTAATTTAATACTCCTATTTTATGTTCAAATGAATCTCAAAACAAAAAAGAATCATCATCATCACTTAAAATTCAATCTCCTCCAAAGGGACTAAGACATTCACCAAAATCTTAAGGGCTTAGTAGTGACCTATGCTAAATCAAGTTAAATTTAAATAAGGATTAGAAAAGTAAAACATCATTGAAAATTTAAAAATCTTTCAAACACTACAAGCCCAAGTCAAATTTGTTTAAGTCTCTTAAACTTGCCCCTTTAAGGGTCTCACCCACATAATTCTTAAATTGAATTAGAAATGATAATTACCCTATTCTTAGGGATAATTAAGACATCAATGCTCACTGAGCATTAAGGGTATTTACAGGATGTATTATTAAGCAACATAATAAGTTTAAAAGAGCTCAGGCTTTTTTTCACCAGGCGGTGAGAGAGAAGCACAGACCTGCTTCTTCTCTAGATCT
>NW_018226985.1:0-1059 GCF_001263595.1 Phalaenopsis equestris
TAATTAAAATATAATTTAAAAAATTATGAAATTTTTTCCAAGTGGTCCTCTAATTTAGGTGAACCTTAAAGAATTTTCCCATGAACACGAAATTTACTTTCATTAACTAAAAAAATTTAAGTTTAAAATCCTATTTCTAAGTTGAAATAATTTTATAAATTAAATAAAAAGGGGAAAAATCACATTTTCTCCTTTGTTATTTTGATTAACCCATGATTAGGGTACCATAAAAATTTCATAGTCATTTGAGCTATATTTGATGAGTTATGAAGTGGAGAGCCATAGGGGTAAAGTGGTAATTTTGGATTTGATGCCTTAATTAAAACTTAGAACTAACCAAAAGGGTAAATGGTTAATTTTTATCATATTGAAATCTTATGGATGTTTTAAATTTAATGGGTTAAAAGGTAAAAACTAATTTTCCATCTTTTCATGATAAGGGTAGAATTGTAATTTTACAAATTATTATGACTCGGAGGTTAATTCAATTGGATGATCCTAAGGTAGCGGGCTTAGGTTAGGAAGATAATAATTCACTTATTTGAAGCCTCTAATTGGTTATTAGACGATAACATGATTCTTTAATGAGAATTGAATTTCATTTCATTTAACATTTTGATAATTATCAATTTACCCATGAAATCTTAATGGGCTTAGTAGTGAACCATGCTTCATCCAAGATTGTTTAATGAGGTTGAGAAAAGATAATATAATTAATCTTGAACATTTTGAGAACACTACAAGCCCGACTTTAATCTAGGGTATAAAATCCTTAATGAATTTGAGTTTGTCCCTCGAGGCATTCACTCACATAACTCTTAAGCAAAACATTAAATGACTGTATCATTACCCCACTCTCGGAATTATTAAAATATCAAGGTATATTGAGCATAGGGTGTATTAATTCATTGAATCTAAAATCTAAAGATAAATGGTTAATTAAACAATATAATAATATCAAATGAACTCGAAATGTTTCAAAGAATTTTAGAAGTTGTTCAGGGTTATGCCCCAAACATTTTAGAATCCTTTGGACACTTTGAAGGACAATTGAACTTT
>NW_018226985.1:2020-8023 GCF_001263595.1 Phalaenopsis equestris
ATTTTAAGATTCTGAGGTTGTTGTTTGTTACGACATAAATCATCCAATCTTCCAGGCTATTTGTATGGTTGTATCATACAAATGTAAACCATTAATAATAATAATTGGCATGATGAAACACTTGATTATTTTTTTCTCAAAATTGAAGCCAAACTATAGGATTCCTTAAGGTTCTCCCCAAGTTCTCCTCAGGTTCTGTGACACCCCTAGTTTTCTCCCTTTGGATTTCATCACAATGTTCCAAATTTGAACCTTTCCAATTTGACACTCCTTAGTTCGACATTTAAAAAGTCCTATCCACTGAAATTCTTAAAGATAACACATTCTGATCTAAATTTAGAGTTTTCTTAGGTTTCCCCCCAGTCATTTAAGATGTAATTAACTTTAGAGGCTTGCCCTTATAGTAAATTTTAAGAACCCAGCTTAATATAAGCCCTATATAATTGTTTATATTAGAGAGGGAAATTTTTCGGTCAACATAAATGTTAGCAGACTAAAATGGATGTAAAAAATTCTTTAATTTGTTTAATCAAGCTGCACTAGTAAGTAATAAGTTTATTCCTCAGGATGAATGTATCACTTAAGGTGTTGTGCTTATTTATTTAAATTATTGATCATATGGGATCAGATCGGTCTCGTATTTTCAAAAATTAAAACATTACTTTATAAAAATAATATATATTCAATTAAATCAAATATCTTCTTCCCAATTTGGCGACCTTCAATCTTCTGGTGACTCCACTGAGGAATAGTTTCTCTCTCCACTATGATCAGAAACTCTTGTCTTCATATATCGGTAATGTGTCCAAGTTTCTCATGTACCAAATTGCCTTTCTTTCGTTGGCATGCTTTGCTCATTTTTTTCTTAAACAAGTACGATCAGCTTTTCTTGATTTCAAGACCATTTGTTTAATCACCTTTAAACAGAGAGGTTCAGGAGTCCTTTAGGACTTTATCTTTTGTGTAGGTTCGTACCCCCAAAAGATGTGTTGGTAGAGTAGTTCCGCCTAGGTGATGTGCGTTGTGAAATTGGTCCTGCACTGGGTCCTAAACTTCACTATTTCCCTCGTATCTTTTGGGTTTGGTTTTCTATTTTACGAATTAAGCCAAGTTGTTACATCTCTTTACCCTCTTTTAATTTTAATCAAAACTCTTTAATGCTATAATCACAAATAAATTAAAGGAAAATAAGAAAGGACATGCCCAGTCCACAAAATGACCTTTATTAATTTTTAGTGTTCACACTGAAATTACAATGTGATTCTTGACTAACCCTCGAAACTTTTCCTTTGAAGTTGCTGCGATGGCATTCCCTACCCTCAATTTCTTCTGGAGCCTGTCTACCAGCCACGATGCCCGCAACATTGCACTAACAATCGAGTTTGGACCTGGATTCGACGAGCTTGAAGCTGTACTTGCAAGGCCTCATTCGTCTCATGATGGTTGCTGCTCTAGAAGTTCATGAGCCGTCTATTGAGTTATTTGAATTGTCCTCGGGACTTCACTTCTACAAGAAAATGAAGATTGCTACTACTCCAACACTCGTTTAGTCTGTTGTCCCCACATCCATCCACTCGAGAGTCGTCACACCAACTGCTGTCACTGTGCCTACCGCACCATCTGCCAAAGAAAATGAAAATTTGATTGAAGAAGATTCAATTAATGGGTTCACTACTTTGTTGTTAGTTTTCAAAGTCGGTTCAAGTTCAGGGGTTATGATGTTGACTAAGTCGTAAAGAAGAAATCAAAACTAAAAGATTCAGAGGTTTGTTAGTGCCCAAGCTATAGAGATGGCCTTTGTTGATGAGGTTCCTGACCAGGAGGAACTCAAATTGCCTAAAATTGCTCCCCTCCTACGAGGAAGTAGGTTTCATTTTATAATGGATACCAATGAGGATAAGAGCATTTATAGGATTATTGATGTTCTACCGTTACTATAGGATCAGAGTAAGAAGAGGGAGAGGCCCACTCCCACCACTAAAATTTTGTTGAAGTGAAATGGTGATTTGAATTGGTTGTGCCATGAGAATGTTAAGGAAGTTGTGATGTTCTTTTCACTTCAATCTTAATTTACTTTCAATCTGGCCAATTGATTTCCTAAAATATGTTGAGTTTTACAACTCAAGTGAAGATTACATCCAAGATTTAGGGAGGTCAAAGTCCTTGAAAGTTGGGTGCAAAAAAATAGGAAATAAAAATTATCGGGCTTAGAATTGAAGATTTTTGAATGACAGACTAAAATCCTCAATTCGATCCTATCATTTGGGTGCTGAAGTGTAGATGTTAGCCCTCAGGCTAGGGGAACTTTGGAGCTCCGAAGTGAGAGCTGACATCCTCCCAGCCTAGCCGCAGATTCAGTAACCAAGCATAAGATTAGTCAATGTTTTTTACGCCTGGTTCAAAGGGTAAAGAATAAGTATGCTCCAATTTGGCACAATACAATTTTAACCAATTCAATTTATCCATTCACTTAAACTTATTGACAAGGAGAAGGATACTTTCTTATATATTGAACTTCACATTAGAGACTTTAATAGTAGAATTAGTTATTTAAGAGTTTATTAAAATCACATTTTTATTTCAATTGCCTATTTGTGACAAATATACAATTTGAACTATATTGTTGTGATTAAGTATTTATTTTTTGAATCTTAGTTCGATTCATAGCCTCTAATATTACTCCCTGTGTGATCGATATCCAGGACTCCATTAGAGTCCTATATTACATGAGTGATACATATACTTGCGTTGAAAAGTGTGACTTTACAGTTATTGAATATTTTATACACATCTTTATCAAATCCGCAACTGTTGTCAAGTTTTTGGCGCCATTACCGGAGATTTAAATCTTCTAGAAGCAGTATCAAATTCTTGTATTTTTAAGCATATATAAAGTTGCTGTCACTTTGGAACAAGGGTCCTTTGATTTGGGGGATCCCTTCCTAAATTGGCTAAACCAAAGAAAGATATGCCATAACCATCAAACCTCCAAGCGTGTCACCATTAAACATTCCCTTGGATTCCTTGACCATGCTAGCCACCAACCCTGGCCTGACCTACCAGCCTAGTGGCCAAAAAATACCAAATCGAGAGATCCCCATGGCCAAAACCCAAATTTAAAACTCTATGGCTTGGCTCACTTCCATTTGACATTGAATCCTCTCTTCCCTCTAATTAAGCAACTGATTGCGCCTACTGGCCAGCCTTGGTGGACACTCTTTTTCCCTTTATTTAAACTCCACCCCCTCACAACCAAATAGAGAGAGTGCACAATACTTAGGGGAAAATTTGCCAAATTACTCCCAGTGCTTCTCACAATCCCCCTAAGTTCAAATCCAATGCTCTCAGCCACCCATTTCCCTTGTTTGAGCGCCTTATCTGAGCTCGATTTCAGAGCTCGAAGAAGGGAAATTTTTTTATCATTCAAATAAACCTCTACCAATCTTCAAATTAAATAGTTCCAAAGCTTTCCATCTAAGCTCGATTTCAGAGCTCGAAGAAGGGAAATTTTTTTATCATTCAAATAAACCTCTACCAATCTTCAAATTAAATAGTTCCAAAGCTTTCCCAGACCAAATAAAGAAGATCCCCACAGAAATCTCCATCCTTAGAGACCTCTAACCTACTTTTAAAACATTAGTACATCACCACTTGATCGAAATCTTGGTTAGACTCAACCTCAGCTTAAATCAACACTTTGAGGAGCTTCTTGAGGTCAAAAAAATGTGAAGAACCATTCCAATCTAGGCAAAACCTTTTGGACCAAGGTATGCACCATTTTCTTCCAAATCGAACTCGTTTTGGGCTTTTATGAAGAAAATTTTTTCTCCGTGCTTGATCAACCATATGGATGTCTTCGACTTGATTAGATGCATGTGTAGGAAAAAAATATCACTTAATTTGGTTAAGTATTGGCTGAGATCGAAGTATTTTAGTGTGGATGGTTCTCGATTTAGAACTTTTAGGAATGATGAACGGATATCGTCCGTTTCCGCGTTTATTTAATTCCAAAAATATGAAAAAACAACAAATTTTTCCTAATTGTTCCCTGATCACTTAGGACCCATTAAAATAGTTTTCCATCTTTTTATGATAAGGGTAGAATTGTAATTTAATAAATTGTTATGACTGAGAGGTTAATTCAATTGTATGATCCTAAGGTAGGGGGCCTAAGTTAGGAAGATGATAATTCACTTATTTGAAGCCTCTAATTGGTGATTAGACGATAACATGATTCTTTAATGAGAATTGAATTTCATTTGATTTAACATTTTGATAATTACCAATTTACCCATGAAATCTTAATGGGCTTAGTAGTGAACTAGGGTTATTCTAAGATTGTTTAATGGGGTTGAGAAAAGATAATATAACTAATCTTGAAAATTTTGAGAACACTACAAGCCTGACTTTAATGTGGGATATAAAATCCTTAATGAATTTGAGTTTGTCCCTCGAGACATTCACTCACATAACTCTTAAGCAAAACATTAAATGACTGTATGATTACCCCACTCTCGGGATAATTAAAATATCAAGGTATATTGAGCATAGGGTGTATTAATTCATTGAATCTAAAATCTAAATATAAATGGTTAATTAAATAATATAATAATATCAAATGAACTCGAAATGTTTCAAAGAATTTTAGAAGTTGTTCAGGGTTATGCCCCAAACATTTTAGAATCCTTTGGACACTTTGAAGGACAATTGAACTTTTTATTCTTTGTTCAATAAAATCATCCATTAAAACTTTTAAGGATTCACCAAGTTATGACCTAGGGTTTGGTAAATACACCTTCAACTGGTCTTCTTGTTTTTTGTTTTGGCAATATATTTAATCTTCCTGCAAAATTATATATATGTTGCAGTCATAACATTTTAGTGGGAGTGTGAGATGATGACAGGGTACACATTTACTTTTTTGCAATGCAATTTTTTTTCCTTTCACTTTACTGCATTTCCTAATTGTACTTGCTTTAATTACAAAAACTTTTTCAAAATTGAAAATTACAAAGCCATTTTTCAAAATTAAAAAAAATTCAAAAATAAACAACAAAACAACCATTTCATGACATGTCCTTTTGAATTTATGGGAGTCTCTTGGATGAGGTAACTCACAATTGCTAACGAGATTTCCCCAGTTTAAATGAGCTTAACAGCTCTTTAAGTTAAGTAAATTCAAAAGAAAATAATGGTACCAGAATGAGAGAACTGTGGGATCCTAACCGATGTTGCTCTAATTAATTTTAACCCTCCCATAATGATTGAGTTGAACTTATCATTTAAACCTTTAAACCTATAGACTTTAGGAATGCTACTTCGCTGAGGAGCTTGGTGATAACTTCGAGGGCAGCATTTTGCAACAGTAAGGACATCTACAATACTAATCTCTTTTTCAGAATTAAAAAACATAACCCATAAGATTTTGAGGTTGTTTGCCTAGTACAACATAAATTTTCACTTTATCTTTAGCCTTAGCACAATCGTGTTGTGCAATTTAAGCCTTAACTCTTTTTAGTATTCTGAGGTTGTTGTTTGTTATAACATAAATCATCCAATCTTCCAGGCTATTTGTATGATTGTATCATACAAATGTAAACTATAAATAATAATAATTGGCATGATGATACACTTGATACTTTTCTTCTCAAAATTGAAGCCAAACCATAGGATAGCTTGAGAAGTCCTTAAGGTTCTCCCCAGGTTCTGTGACACCCCTAGTTTTCTCCCTTTGGATTCCATAACAATGTTCCAAATTTGAGTCTTTCTCATTTGACACTCCTTGGTTCGATATTTGAAATGTCCTATCCACTAAAATTCTTGAAGACAACACATTCTGATCTAAATCGAGAGTTTTCTTAGGTTCCTGTTGACCTCACTTTTGGTTGAGGTCTAGAAACTTCTTTAGTAGCCTAGGTCTAGCCATAGGACTTTCCTATTGACTAGTCTTAGAAAACTAGAAAAGGTACCCTCACTATTAGAAACTCAAAACTCTTTTCTTTA
>NW_018226986.1:0-3332 GCF_001263595.1 Phalaenopsis equestris
CTACACATGCAAATTTTAACTACCACATTAACATTTTAAAAAATAATTAAAAATTATCCAATTACAACATAACAATAAAAATGAAAGTACAAACACACACAAACATCCATTTCTATTATAAAAGATTACAAAAATAAAAGTACAAGTACATCAAATACATTCATATATCAAAATCCCAAACTATGTCTTTGTCTCATTGATCAGCAGGTGGATTGAGCTGTTACTGAGTATATGAGGGGCACTCAAGAAAAGTAACATCAGGCTCACCTTTGTAGTGTCGGGCCTGAGATTCATAATAAGCTATCTCAAAATTTGAATGCCTCTGAAGGTACTCACTATCATAATCATGTCGACATTCTAAACCTCAAATCATTTCATTTATTAATTCTATACTCTTTCGCTGCAAGGTCAACTCATTCATCAAGTCAGTTAGAGTAGGGGAACTAGAAGGTGAAAGGTTATAACTTGTAGAGGGGACATCTCTACTAGTAGAAGGTTCTTGACTCCTACTTCCAGTTCTCCATTTCTCATGGGATTCATAAGTTTTCAAATTAGCTTTACTAATGGGTTTCATAGGGTAAACCCATTCTTCAGCTCTAGTTTCCACTCCAGAAAGTTGGCAAAGTGCATAAATAAGGTCAGGATGTCCTAGACCTCCACTTGTCTCACTCCTTGTCGTAGTCAATATATTCTTAATAATGATTCTCCCCACATTTATATTTCAATTATTCTGAATACAGAAATTCAGAATAACTCTATCTCCTAGTTATCGCACTATGGTGATAAATCGGTAATAGATTAGAGGAAATAAAATAGTGCCACGCCTTAGAAGTGGCATTTAGCATGGAAGCAGAAATATTTACCCGTTCTCATTGCTTTATCTTCCATGTTCCTTTCCCATCAATGAGAAAGTTGAACACATCATTCAGGGGCAGGGGGCCTTCCGGGGGCCTTCCATAGTACTGAAGGATTCATAATGGTAAGTATAAGAGTCTGAGATTTCATAAAAGGTGTTAATACGGGCGACATTAAATTTAACAGGAAATCTCCGCACTTGAACGATTTCATCTTGAGAATAGAATACGTTGGCATAGAATTCTTTCACAATATTTGCAACAGCTTTATTGGTGGTGAGTTTTTCCACCTTCGCTTGGTAATAACTCATTCAATTTCTCCTCCCGGACTCTCAAAAACTCGATCTTGTATACACTTCTTTCCTTCAAATACTAAAGTAAATCTTGATTGAGCCTTCGCATTGACGAAATGAGACTTGTCAAACTCAAGTTGTCTCTTTTATCATGGAGACATTTCAATCTAATCACAATTATAGAAAAAAATATAAAATATACTTCAAATATGCAAATAATGGCTTCCATAAGTAATTCTAATAGTTCAACACTAAGTTCCATGAATTTCTTCCCAATATTTTCTTCACATTCTCAAATTTTTTGGATCTCCTCAATGTGGAAGAAATTCATGCTGAAAATCAAATACTTTTAACTTGGAGTGAGCTCTTACCTAGAGATGATCAAATCTGGTGTCTAAATGCCTTGAAATCGCCTCCCAATCCAAGATCTCTTAAGCCCTAGGTTAAAAATCGTGTTTTTCAGAGGAAGGGGATGATGAATAGTGACGGTTGATTGGTTAAAATTGCTATTAAAGGTATTTTTTTGGGATCTCTCCGTCGGCGGGGTATTCGGCGTCGTCGGCGCGCTCTATTGAAATTAAATCCTAAGTCTCAAAAAAAGTCCGTCGTCGGCGGCGTCAAGGGCGACGTCGGCGGCGTCAATTGAAATGGTTCAATTCCTGAATTTTAGCGATTTCGATAAATTTCTAGCCTCAACGACATTCGTTCAATCATCATAGAAATAATTTTAAGTTATTAAATGATGTAATTATCACAAATAAACTTTCACAACACAAAACATCACAATTATATATAAATTCCAAGAGTTACAATATACATTACACAACACACCTAAGTTTGGTATTTTTTCAACCTTAATAAATTAATTCAGCGTCGAAATCCAAGTCACAATACTCAAAATGCTTAAAACAAAACATCTTATGCTTAGTCTCAACTATATAGAGATCTAAAAACATAATTCTAAAGCAAAGCAAATGCAAAGTTCAAATCAAATTACATACATAGACGGACAGGTAGCAATATAAATCTACTATTCTTCAGATTCAGTACTAGATTCTCCTCTAAGATAACCCATTAATTGCACATGTACAAAGAGGTTATGGAAGGGTTGGTATGGAAATTCTTCAGTAGAATCCTCTTCTATCAATTTCATCCTCCTCATCAGCCGTATCAAACTATCTTCTATATGTTTAGAGTGAGAAAAATGTTCTTTCATCATCCAGTCTAGATGATCGAAGAAATTAGAGATATTATTAATTGCATTCATGATATTTTGTACCTCCTTCTCCAATTTCTTGATTCTATGCAGGATCACCAAAGTCTTGTCCGGAACTAAAGGTTGGATAGGCAGAGAATTCTGAGACGATTGATCCACCATAATAGTCATGTCATTTTCATCTTCATAGGTTGGGAATCTCTCAGTTGGGTCCAAAGGCTTTCAAGGTAGAAGTACATTTTCCTAATTTTCATAGGATACTTAGAATTGACAGCAAAGTAAGAAAATTTTGGAAGGATGCCCAAGCCCATAAGTTTATCCATGAACGATCAGGCCCAAAACAGACTTCACAATTATTGATCCAATATCGATCGGTAGTCCTATTTGGATGCAGCAATTCAGAATAGTACTTTCTTTAGAAACTTTACCGATCTTCATTGTCGGTAATAATTTTATAGAAATGTAGAAGTGTCAGTGTTTCAAAATGGCATTTAACAGTGTTACAGAAAAATTGACATACTTGTTTTCTCTCATTTCCCAATCTTCAGTTTTGTCCGTTAAATATTGGTAGATCTCATTCATCTGGTTTCTTGTCGGGATGAAGTTGGAATAAAGGCAGATAGGAACGTTCTTGATCATATATAATTCATTGATCCTTGCAGGAGTAAAAGTTATCCATCTACCTCGCACATAGACGATTCCCTGGTTGATTCCATGCAAATTTGCATAAAATTCCTTCACCACAGGAACAACCATGGCAGCAGTAGTATAGGACATCACTTGTCATCTTCGCCGCACTATCATCTCTTCAATTGTTGTCGAGGGGTTATTCAATTCTCGATTTACGAATCCTCATTCCTTCATTAATCTTTTCTTCGCCAGTACCTTGTTCAAGATTCGCTGCGCTTCCGCACTAATGAACTTTCTCCAATTGAACACTTGCATTCTGGGATTTTCAGGGGAATTAGA
>NW_018226986.1:3423-3833 GCF_001263595.1 Phalaenopsis equestris
CGTTCCAATTTTTCTTTATGGATCCAATTTTTATGATGATTCAAGGGTAAATAAGAGTAGTAGAGCTCAATACTACCACAAAATAACGATAATTTCAAATAAAAACTACTATAATCACAATAAACACAAAGATAATTATGGGTTACCTCCCATAAAGCGCCTGGTTTAACGTCGTCAACCCGACCTATTTAAGTTTATTCAGGTTGACTGATCATTAAAACCTCCTTAAATTTTGGTATTTTACCCTTAAAATACGGTTTTAATCTGTGTCCATTTACTTTAAATATATTTCCAGTCTTCTGATCTTCAATTTCAACAGCTTTGTAAGTATAAACTTGAGTCACAGTAAAGGGTCTTAACAAACGAGACTTCAAATTTCTAGGGAATAACTTTAGCCTAGTGTTGTAAAG
>NW_018226987.1:0-1860 GCF_001263595.1 Phalaenopsis equestris
CTTTAGCCAAGATTGCTAAGGAATTGACATGTTTGCCAGAGGATTCAATTGATATTACAGTACAAGGATGCCAAGTTTTGTCAAAGATTGATCATGACAGTCTATGTAAGGTCGGAAGAGAAGAGGAGATAATAACTGTAGTAGCAGACAAACTGAAGATTGATGCATGTCATTAATAGAATATTTGCAAACAAAATGACTACCAGATGATAAGTTAGAAGCATATCATATCACCAGAAGAGCTATGTTGTATGCTTTGGTAGGTAATATCTTCTACATAAGGTCGTTCAATCAGATGTGGTTGTGATGTATAAGCAGAGCAGAAGCACAAAATATTTTCAAATAAGTACACATTAGATTGTGTGGTGCTCACTAGTCAGGGACAAAGAAGAAGATGAAAGTTAAGAGACTCAGATATTATTGGCCAGCGATGTTAATAGATTGCATGGATACAACCAGAAAGTGTCACCTATGTCAAGTGCATGGAGTGGTCTTACACAAACCTTCTAATATGCTACACTCAGGCATTGCCTCATGGCCATTTGAGTGTTGAGGTACGAATATAGTGGTTCTGATAGATCCTCCATCTTTGAAGGACCAGAGATTTATTCTTATAGCCATTACTTCTCTAAGTGGTCAGAGGTGATGTCATTACGAGAGGTAACAGTGCATCACATTTTTCAATTTTTAAAGATTTAGATCGTCCACTATTTTGATGTTCCATGTAGGATCATATCAGACAAAGGGTCAATCTTCAAGAGCACCAAGATCAATAACTTCATCAATTAACATGGGATAGATTATAGATACTCTAAGATTTATTACCCTAGAGCAAATGGCCTAGCCGAGGCCTTCAATAAGATACTCATATCAATTTTGAAGAAAACATTAGACGACAATAAGAAGGGATGTCACAAGAAGTTTTTAGAGGCTTTGTGGGCCTATCGAACAACATTCAGAACTCAGTGTATGCCATATTCACTCGTGTCCGAGTCTGAGGCTGTACTTCCATTAGAAGTTCAATTACTGTCTCTCATATTCATCATCTCCAATCAGATTATAGTAGAGGATAACACCTAAGTCAGACTTAAAGAATTGGAGAGTCTCGAGGAAAAATAATTAGAAGCACAGTAGACTTTAGTGCACTATAAAGCAAAGATGATCTTGGTCCATGATAAACTGGTCCGACCAAGGACGTTCAATTTTGGTGAACTTGTACTCATCCTTAGAAGACCTATCCTTGCACACCACTGGATAGGTGGAAAATTTGACACAACTTGTGAGGGACCATTTATCATAGAAATGGTCTATTCAGAAGGATCTTATCAGCTAGTGGATTTTCAGGGCAAAGGGCCCATGCTATCGGTCAATAGGTGATATTTGAAGAAATACTATACAATTTAATGTTCTTCAGGATGAATTTTTTAAATTGATACTCATTCTGAGGATGTTTACTTGGCCAGTGTCTGTGACTGGGTCAAGAGTTTAGTAACAAAAGTAATGTTAATAAAATAAAATTTTGAATTTTTGCACAACTAAATCTTCGTGTTTAAATTTTGAAATTTTACTAAATTAAGTTAAATAAATGCTTGCACTTGTAAAATTTAAAATCCTCTTAATAATGGGTTTTTATTATTTTTGTTTATTTCTTGAATTTCAACGTGCTAACATTTTCTTGTCTTTTACAGAAAAATGTCGGGTCAGAGGCTAATCTTTACTTTTAAAGTAGGCTTAAGTCTCGCACTAAATGAAAAAAAGGTAGCCCAGGGTGGCATTATAAGTTTTGACTTAGACTGTGGTCACGTCAATGTAGACTATGAAGGCCCCCTGATGGATGTTGTCAGCTGCCGTAAAGCAGAA
>NW_018226988.1:0-2282 GCF_001263595.1 Phalaenopsis equestris
TTCAAACTTGAAATTAGTTAATGTTTTTTATAGCATTTCTAATAAGGGTAAAAAATATAATTGCTTCTATTCGACACGACACAATTTGCATACTTCCATAACAAAATTCCTATACTATTATTGATGCATGATAAGGAGAAAAATATTTTCATATGAAGTGATTTTCTTTACATAAACTCAAGTTATCTTTAGAAGTTTTTACTGTTTTGTCAAAATATTAAAAATACCAAAAAAATTGAATTTTAATTACTGTCAAATTATCTTTAGTTTAATTAATTGTCTTTTAAGAATAGAAAGTTTGTTGTTCAATAGTGCATATTGCAGAATTTTTCTATGGGTTCGATGTTTACGTCTTAATCAAAATGTCCTATATTACTTGATAAATATACGTTTAATTGCGTAGTATCACAATATATAAATTAAAGAGTTAAATTCTTATTTTCTTCAGGATAAAGTTTATGGTTTTGTTGCAAAGTAAGGAAATATAAGTGAAAATTATAATTAAAGTCATTATTATATTGTTGCATATAAGCAGTTTCAGGATCAACCACCCATATGAGTTTCCAAAAAGAAATGGGAGATAGGTTAAGGGTGAGTGATTTTGGCTTTAAGTGTGTATGTGAGGTTATGACCAAGACCAAGCCACCCAGGGTTGCCCTAAGGTGTCACTGATCATATTGGAATTCACTCTTGAGTCTTCACGTGTTGGTCTTAACCATCCCAAGTGAGGAATGATGGTTTATGACGACCCATGTGAGACTTCATAAGAAGAGTCAAGAAGTGTTTAGAATTTCTATGTGAAAGTCTCTAGGATAGTCAAAAGGAAAGTCCTATGGCTAGATTCTAGGCTTCTAAAGAGAATAAATTAGACCTCACTAAAAATAAGGTCAACAAATACTTATATGCTTAAGGGCTAAGTGCCTGGAAAAGAATATGTTCATTCATGAAACTATGTACATTAACATATATAAGTTTTGCTTAGACTAAACTACTCAAGAGGATTTGCAACGCTTATGTAAATTGTGATTGATTGGTAACGTCACATGAGATGTTGGTACGATTTATTTTATAAAGTTAGATTTGTTTTAGTTTAGATTTTAAAAATGTTTTAGCTTGTTTCTTAAAATTTTAAATTTTGATAATGTTCGAACTTGAATTATTTAAGTTTATTAAAGTGTTTAAATTTTATGTTTGAATTATTTAGGTTTGTTAAAAGCTTCGGATTTAGGTTTTGGAAAAGTTCTTGAATTGCTTAAGTTGTGCTAAAAGTTTGTTTTTTCAAGTTTTTTTGATAAATTTAGATTTAAATTGTTTAATTTTGTTAAGAGTTTAGTTTTATGCTAAAATTTTAGTTAAAATTGTTTAAGTTTGTTTTTAAAAATTTATATTCTGGAGAATTTTATCAATGTATTTTAAGAAAAAAAGTTTGTTTCTGTTTAATTTTTATTTAAAAAAAATTTAATTTTCAAAAGAGTTTTCATTTTAATTTTAAAAAGATTTATGTTTATTTTATTCTTAAAAGAGTTTCGGTTAATTCATTTATTTTGATTTTAAAGAGTGTTTTTAGTTTTTGTGTTCAAAATAGGAGTTTTGGTTGTTTTAATTTGAAAGAATTATGTTTATTAGTTTTATTTATTGTTTTTGTTTGTTATGATTTATTTATTTATATGTGTTTTTTACAAAAATATTATTATTTTAAATTTTTATTAAATTTTAATTTTTGGCTTTGAAACATCTCTAAAAATTTTTTAAAAGGTCCTCTTGAGCTTAAACTTTAACAAAAATACTATCATAAAGCACATTTAGTTGACATGTTCATATATATATATATGTCAACTAAATGTGCTATAATATAGTATTTTTATTAAACATAATCATTTTGAGCACAATTAATTTATATATATTTATAAAAATACTAATTTTTTAGAAATTGTTATTTTCATAAGCTTTGTCAACCTCTCTCCTTCTCTTAGACTTAGGAATTAAACTTTCTCTCAACATGTAAATACCATCCATATATTTTTATTTCCCTGTGGTCAAATCTAGGATGTGCATGAAATAGTAACTTATATGTGGCCATAAAAATAAACATCCAGCTTGCATAGGCCATGAGAATAAGACATCCAACTTGCATAGGTCATGAAATATAAACATCCAACTTGCATAGGTAATGAAATATAAACATCCAACTTGCATAGGCCATAAAATATAAACATGCATAATAAATTTTTGCTTAAGGTATTGATTTAAGTGTCGGCACTATTTTTGGTGTAGGGTTTGCC
>NW_018226989.1:0-1119 GCF_001263595.1 Phalaenopsis equestris
AGTTTCCCAATGGGTTTACTTGGTTGTTCCCCCCTAATTGTTATTCCAGTTAAAGTTGGGATGGTCCTTCTAACCTGGGTTATAATAATTGTAATATGGGTTATTTTGCTTATTATTTATGACATTCAAATTTTCTAATGATGCTTGAGAATCTACCATTTCCACCATTTGGCCTAATGAATTCTCTTGAATCATGGAAATTGGTTGAGAAAAATTCATTTCAAATTGGTCTAACTTCCTTGAAATTGCAGCAACTTAATTTTCTAACATAGTAAATGCATCAATTTCATGAATATTGACTACTTTCTTTGGATTCACCCTCTCAGAAGGCCATTGAAAATTATTGGTAGTCATCTCTTCAACTAAAACATAAGTGTCATGACATAGTTTTGACATCAATGAAACATCAGCATCGACATCAATAATAGATATAAAAGAACCAATTAATCCATTATAAAAGGTTTGAATTATTAACCAATTTGGTATAGCATGGTGTGGACACTTTTTTAAGAGCTCTTTAAATCATTCTCATGCTTCATAAATAGATTCCCCTTCAAACTGATTAAAAGATGTAATATCATTTCTAAGCTTCGCAGTTTCTTATGGTGAAAAATATTTAGCAAGGAATTTTTGTGCTAAAGCACCCCAAGTTCTGATAGATCCAGATGCTAATGAATTCAACCATATATTAGCTTTATACCTCAGTGAGAAAGGAAATAACCTAAGTCTTATGACATCATATGAAACACCATCGTATTTAAATGTAACACACATTTCTAGAAAATTGGTAAGATGTAAATTTGGATCTTCAGTTGGTGATCCCCCAAACTGATTATTTGATATCATTTAGATAATAGCAGGTTTAAGCTCAAATGAATTAGCCACTGCAGTAGGTTTTTTAATACTAAAATGAAGTTCATCTACAGTAGGGTTGGCATAATCTCTTAAAGATCTAAACTCTTGATGAATTTCAGCGATTTGATTATTTTGGCTTGCCATTTCTGTAATTTTTTTGGATTTTTTAAGATTTTTAATTTTTTTAATTTTTAGTTTTTCTGATTTTTCTAATGGTTCTTTCTAATTCAGAATCGTAGGGCACTAGTCCTTCAGAACCTGAAC
>NW_018226989.1:1129-1472 GCF_001263595.1 Phalaenopsis equestris
ACTACGCATACACTAACATAAAATAAAATAAAATAAAATAAAAAAATACAAAATAAGATAAAATATTTAAAGTTTAAATAAGACTTTCTAAAAACAAAAATTTACTTAGTTTTCTTTCTTTCTTTCCCCGACAATGGCGCCAAAAACTTGATCCCGATATTTTGTATATGTAAGGATTTATGAAGCTGACACCACTACTTGAAGATTTTAATCCCCGACAACGGTGCCAAAAACTTGATCCCTGAATAATTAATGCTTATGCACAGTATAACAATAGTTCTGATAGTATTTTTTACTTATGTTTCCTCATTTTGCAACAAAACCAACAACTTGATCCTAAAGA
>NW_018226990.1:0-766 GCF_001263595.1 Phalaenopsis equestris
TGGTTAAGTGTTAGATATGTAAAAATATATAAATTTAGTGGCATGCATGTAAATCCACAATAAAATTTTAAAAACATGATTCTAATTGAACACAAGAAACCAGGATGACAAGAGAACCTGTTTTCTGGTTCCCAGCTGGAGTAACGAGTTTAGCCTTTTTTTCAGGATTAGGTGTTTTTGAAGCAGAATCTGCTTTTCTTTTAATGGAGTTTTCGACCTTCAGAATCAGTGAAACAATTTGTTGCGGTTATTTAAAAGAAAGAAAATAAAAATCAAACTGGAAATATTCAGCCTTACAATACCGATTACCTTCTTAGGGGTACCCTCTTCCTCGGAACTCTCATCGTCATCTTCTTCACTGGAATTGTCGTCACCGGGTGCCTCAATCATGTCCTGCAAATAAATATCTACCCCATGACCAGTTTGTTCTTTACTTACAGTCATTAAGTAAACAAACCCCACAAAGTGTCAAATTGCAATAACCACAATTATCAAATTTATCATAATCTAATGAGCAGAATGGACCACGGCCAATTAAAACCTGAAATACTACTAAAAAGGGGGCATTTACATAGATAGCACGCAATTCTTATGTATTTACATAACTAACACCTAAACATTCATATTTATACACATACCACTCAAATCTTTAACATCACATCAAAAATACCACAATCACTGCTCTTTAAAAGTGAAATACATTACATCATGCATAGGTCTATGATACAAAAGTGTGTTAGATATGTAAATACATAAGAACTAGGTG
>NW_018226991.1:0-1703 GCF_001263595.1 Phalaenopsis equestris
AAAAAAAAAAAAGAAAGAACAAGAGCCTCCACCATAGCTTATGGAGGAGGAATTTACCAAATTTGAATTTCAGATTCTAGAACACACTCTAGTATAAGTTTATCCTATCCTGGGGATGGAAAACATTGACCTCAAAGAGGATGAAATGAAGAGGGCCATTTTTGTGTCAAATTCCTTTACCACTCAGATTATCGACCCTATGGTAACAACAGAACCTGTTGTTTGATAAGTTATTTCATTATTTTAAGATAATTAAGGGTGAAAAAATAAACACACTAGAAGGTATAGTGTTGTACTCCAAAGTTTCTAATGAAGAATAATAGAACATTATCATTGAGCTTGTAAAGGAAGCTTGTGATAGAGGATGGGTTGGACATTTAGAAAAGAGAACCTATTCAGAGCCTAATCAATGGAGGAGAGTGAAGGGGATGATTGCCATACAATATAATTACTATTATAACTACACTAATGATAAAGAAGAAAATCACCCAGACATTTTGAGACATGAACGGGTGGATCCAATGCCTGTATAAATAATTAAAATAATTAAACAACTTTTAGTATGGAATATATATCACCTAAATGCATTCCTGACAGTTGCATTATCAATATCTCTACAAAACAAGATTTTATTCATCCTTGTATTGATCTTCACGACTTTGAAAGATGCTTATGTATAATTTCTCTATTGAACACATGTGCTATACTCTTTTGGAAAGAAATACATATCTGAGGATTTGGAGAGTTCAGATGTTCATTTTAGGTACCCCTCCCGAGTGGGTCAGTATTGGTCTAACAAAAAAATGACATTGACATAGTAAAATATTGTATTCCAGCTGTCAATCAACAAAGAATTTTAATTACCCTCTGTAAAGATGACCGTTGTACTTTTTTGGTATAATTGTGGGTCAAGTCACTATGCAAGGAGGGCATGAATCTTCTGTAAAGATAAGTCTTGTACACATTTGTAATTGCTTTGAATTGTTGCAATATAGTTGTATGACTTTAATGTCATTTGCAATGAAAAATTCATGTGTTTTCTCCATGCTTAATGAGTAGTTTTTCTTCCTATTTCTTCTTATTATGAATTAGTGACAAGCGTAAGAAAATTTGTTTTATTATAGAGTAATTTTAATTTCCATGTGATGAGTAAAATCTTCATTGCTTCATTAACATAACATATTGGGCATGGGTTGTGTTAAAATATGTTGTTTGTTGAGACTAAGACTCAAAAGAGTGGTGACTTCACAACTTGAGTGCACTCACGTTGTCCAGTTGGCTATGATGAAGTAGTCAAAAGTGGTGATGCAACTTTTAAAGGAAATATACTTCATGATATGTTTCTATTATGAGCTTCTAGGTGACAATTGATGTAAGTGAATGGGTTTTTTACCATGAATTGTAAGGCTTTTTAACCAGCTTTGCATCTCTGCTAGTTGTGTAAGCCAAATAGATTATTAAGCTTATCTATAAACTTTAAAGAGGGTAGGTAGACATATGTTCCTTATTGGCACAAAAATTATTACATAATTCTATAAATTCTTCAACTTCTTATTCCATTATCTTCAGTGCAAGAGGGAAAAGATTTTGATTACATAAGAACTTCCTAAAATTTAACCAGCCTTCGTAGATTAGGTTTCTATTTAATTTAGTTGACTTTAATTTTAGAGTAAAGTAGTGAATTTTGGAAAATCAAACTTTAA
>NW_018226992.1:0-1216 GCF_001263595.1 Phalaenopsis equestris
ATTTCTAATGCAGGACTCTCTTAAGGACTCTAAAAGTACATAGGAAAAGTAAAAAAAAAAACTCTAGTTTCATGTAAAAAAATTTACTACAAAAAGTAACCTACATGCAACGTATATGATCCATGTATGACGGGAGGAGATTAACAACACCTGTAGAAAAGTGTTAGTCATAATCATTACTTGGTCCTCCTTGTTGTTGACTGTTAAAAATTCAAGCTTCTAGGTGTGGTTTTGATTTAATTTAATATACATGTAAATTTAATTTTTAGAAAAATAGTATTTTAATTTTGGAAAGTAATGTTTTAATTTTTGAAAATAAGAGACCGAACTGATCTCATATAGACAATAGTTTAGATAAACGAGCACAACACTACAAGTGACATATCTACCCCAAGAAAAAGACATATCACTTTTCCGTGAAGCTCCATTAAATAAACTACAGAATTTAGGACATCCGTCTGATATGCAAGCCCCTATAGTTAATTACATCTTGAGTGACCGAGGTCACCTAAGAAAAGTCTCAATTTAGATTAGAAAGTACTATCTCTAAGAATTTCAAAGGATAGGACTTTTCAAAGATCAAACCAAGAAGTGTCAAATGGGAAAGACTCAAATTTGGAAAATTGTTGTGGAATCCAAAGGAGAAAACTAGGAGTTGTCATAGATCCTGAGGAGAACCTCATAGACTTCCTAAATTATCCTATGGTTTGACTCCAATTTCAAGAAGAAAATTATTGAATATTGCATTCTGCAAATTATTATTATTTAGGGCTTATATTTGTATGACATAATCATACAAATAGTCTGGAAGATATGAGAATTTATATCATAACGAACGACAACCTCAAAGTCCTAAAATAAGTTAGGGCTTAAATTGCACAACATGGTTGTGCAAAGGCCTAAAGATAAAGTGAGGATTTATGCTGCACTAGAAAAATAACCTAAAAATCTCATGGCTTGTTGTTTAATTATAAAGAAGAGATTGTTATTATAGATCTACTTGCTGTTGTAGAAAGTTGCCTTTGTAGTTAGCTCCAAGCTTCTCGGCAAAGTAGCAGTCCTTAAGTCTAAGGTTCAAAAGTTTAAATGATAAGTTTAGTTCAATCATTATGGAGGGGGGTTAAAATTTATTAGAGTGACATCGGTTAGAATCTCATGGTTTCTTTTGAATTTACTTAACTTAAATGAGTTGTAAGGCTCATTTAAACTAGGGAGA
>NW_018226993.1:0-387 GCF_001263595.1 Phalaenopsis equestris
GATGAGATCTATGAGTTAGCTCAAGAACATGGAGTATCCATAAGTGAAGGAGATGAAGACTTTGATTACAATGACAATCTTGAAGAAGACTTCATGGATATCCATGTTGTTGAAACAAGAGCTTCTGTATCCTCACGAGATGAAAATGTCGTTGAAGAAATGCAAAGAGCCCTTCTCCAAAAAGATGAACTTGTTAGTTCATTGGAGAAAAAGATAGAAGAAATGACCACTGCTATGACCGCTATGGCCGCAATTCAAGGTCAGTCACAAATACCACAATCAACATCTCCAGATGTCAATCGACCAGAGGTTGTACACATTACAGAAGAAAGAAGAGAAGGAACATCGGCAAACAAAGAAGAGCAACAAAGAAAAGAATCCACATCC
>NW_018226993.1:9709-11225 GCF_001263595.1 Phalaenopsis equestris
AAAACTCCATACGGATTTCAGCCAGATCTGGAACTTGAAGAGTTGCAACCATATGAGTTATAAACTCATTGCACCACTAGGCCATCCCAAAACAACAGCTTAGAATGTCAGCTTGTTTAGTAACTCATAACACAGTTGGCGAGAAGATTATCTATTGGCAGGCATGCAGATGTATAAATATGCAGACAGCGATATGAAGACAGCTTGTTTTGTACTTTATATTATGTACTCATAGATGTACTAGTTATGCGTATAGCATAATGTACTTTCTATCTTTGAGATATATACATGATATATTGTAAAAATGACTGTGGTGAACTATTCATTAGTTTGTAACAAAGAACAAAACAAAACAACAAACAAATTAAATTTGCCGAATAAGTTTTCTCAATTTTGAGATTCCTTGCTTGTGCAATATGACCCCATTCGGTCTATATCCTCACAAAATTGCACATTCTACACAATTTTTTTCGTGATATCCCTATGGAGTCACAAACTCTATATGATACTTGCAAATAAATCTTGCAAATCTTTTTCAAAATAACATAAATTTCTACACATTACGCTTTCTGAAACACATGATATTTTAAATCAGTCTGATAACTCTTATTTACTACTTTTAAAAAATTGTTCCAATAATTTCAATTTTTTTATCGAATCAGTTCGATACTTCTGATTCATAACTTTTAAAAAATTGATCCTTCAAGAAAAATTGATGTAATAATTTCAATTTTTTTTTCGAATCAGTTCGATACTTCTGATTCATAACTTTTAAAAAAAATTGATCCAATAATTTTAATTTTTTTTCGAATCAGTTTGATACTTCTGATTCATAACTTTTAAAAAAAATTGATCTAATAATTTCAATTTTTTTATCGAATCAGTTCGATGCTTCTGATTCATAACTTTTCAAAAATTTATCCAATAATTTAAATTTTCTCATCGAATCAGTTCGATACTTCTAATTCATAACTTTTCAAAAAATTGATCCAATAATTTCAATTTTTTCATCGAATCAGTTCGATACTTCTGATTCATAACTTTTCAAAAATTGATCCAACAATTTCAATTTTCTCATCGAATCAGTTCGATACTTTTGATTCATAACTTTTAAGAAATTGATCCAATAATTTCAATCTTTTTTATTGAATCAGTTTGATACTTCTGATTCATAACTTTTTTTTAAAAAAAGCTGATCTAATAATTTCAATTTTTTTTATCGATCATCACTTTTAAAAAATTGATCCAATAATTTCAATTTTTTTATCGAATCAGCTCGATACTTCTGATTCATAACATTTTCAAAAAAAAAAATTGATCCGATAATTTCAATTTTTTTATCGAATCAGTTCGATACTTCTGATTCATAACTTTTAAAAAAATGATCCAATGATTTCAATTTTCTCATCGAATCAGTTCGATACTTCTGATTCATAACTTTTCATAATTGATCTAATAATTTCAAACTTTTCATTGGTACGATACTTCTGATTCATAATTGATCCAATAAGTTCAA
>NW_018226994.1:0-2761 GCF_001263595.1 Phalaenopsis equestris
AATAGTTTAGAAATTTAATTTTGATTACTTCTCAAAAATTGAAATTAGTGACAGTGATTTTAATAGACTTTCTGTAAATTTCCTAGCAAATTTGTCATTTCCAATTTAAACCTTCCGTGTAGGATCGATACTTGGGCTTAAATAGAAAGTCCATTATTACTTGATAACAATACATATACTTACGCAGAAACAATCTGAATATTAATTAATTATATTTAATTAAATTTTACACAATATATCGCAACAAAAAATTTGGATCAACAAGCACTCTCAATTCTTCTTACAAGTGTAATGAAGAAGAAATCTCTCAACTTCCCTCTCCTCTTACAATCCTTGTAGAAAATCTCCATGCCCTTGAGTTTCTCTCTCTCTCTCTCTCTCTTACCTTTTTCAAACACTCTGTCCTTCACGCCTCTGTTCAGCCCTCCTCTTCAAGCCCTAGATTTCCCTCTCTTTTATTAGAAGCTGCTTCCCTCCAAAATGAATTCAAAATTTCATCCAAAATTCTATCCAAATCCCAAATTCTATCCAAAAGTCAATTCTATTGGATTTGAAAAGACATGTTATTGATCCAAGAGACATATCCCTTCATAAAAGAACATTCCAAAGTGTATAGATGCATTGAATCACTCCATGGGGCATTTAAATCAAGTGGCCTTTTTGAAATTTACATAAAATTCATCTTAAATCGCCTTAATCTTCAAAAAATTGTCTCTTGCGCCTCTAGCGTTGTCTCTGGCGCCTCTAGCACCTCAGGTGCTTGTTATGGTGCCTCAGGCGCTTTAGGTGCCAACTTGCTTAAGATCATGTTGTTATGAGTTTCAGTGCTTTAGGCGCCGGCTCTCTATAAAATGGCACTTTAGGCACCAATTCTAGCACTTCAGGCTCTGCTCTCTGTAAAGTGGCACTTCAGGCGCTAGTTGTGGCGTTTTCAGGCGCCGCTTTTAGTGTTTCAGGTGCCTTAATTTCAAAATTTTTTGTTTCGGCTCAAAATTTCAACCTTTTTGATACTTTTGCTCAAAATGCCTAAAATTAATGTGCCTACAAAAAAGACATGAAAGTACCCTTCTTTAAAATGCAATATCACTAAAAATAAGCATAAAATGTGTACTTAAAATAACACATTTTTTTTGGAGTATCATACTTGCGCAAATTTCCTATTTAGAACTTTTAAATTTTTTTATTTCTTCTTGCTTATTATGTAATGTACTATCTTAAACTATTTAAAAATTCAAGTTTGGAGAAGGGAGAAACCTCATTTGTAAAACTATTTTTCCTAAATAAACTATTTTTTGAAAAGAAAATTTATTTTAACATAACCTGTGGTAAGTGGTGCTAACTTTGGAGAACTATATTTTTGATTCTATAAGTTTAATAGTAGACTTCAGTAAAATTTTCTAGTGATAAGGGAATAGTTCTAGAGGTAAGATATTTTGGTATCAAAGTTTAGGATGATGCTTTTTCTATTCAAAGTAGACAAAGATTATATTTTTGAAACACTTGGGATCTTACACATATAATTAAAAAAAAAGAATTTGAAACTTTATGAAAAATTCTTTTTTACTAATACACATTATCAAGTAAGGAAATGTGAGATATGCTTTTAACTTTAGGAAGAGGATAATGCAGTTGAAAATCATTAAAGGATAATCAGATATAGTAATCCTCACATGAAAAAGTAAGCATTAAAAAGATCCTGAAAGAAAACAAAAAAAGAAAAGAAAAAGCATAAAAAGAAAAAAATGTGAGGAGAAGCTCGAGGAGATGTCTAATTAAAATTGGCTTCACTTGAATGAACTTAAGGGATTAAACTTATTTACATTTCTAAGCTAACAGTGTCAGTATCGTTTCTAATAGAGTTCTCCTATAATTCTTTTCTTTTAATTCTTCTGAAATTCCTTAGTGTGACAAATTACAACTTTTTTAAAATGAATAGAAAATCAAAATTCTTAACTTCATTATTGAATATCCTTATATTTTAGTTTTAACCTAAATTTTTTAAAATCAGAATTCTTAACTTCATTACGATGTTTTGTTTTGTTATCCCCATGATTTCTGGGTAGTTTTATTTTCTTTCTCTCTACAATAAGAACTAATGATGTGCGGGATTAAAATGTTTTAAGGAATTATTCTTTTAAAATAATTTGTGATGATATTTTCACCAGTTCTTCATTTACTCTGAAAATTGACCATTTGTGATGTTAAAACCAGTCGCAAAACGTAATGAACTAGGAGTGCTATGATTTCACCAACTAGTGAATTTCGTATTGCACCTTGGACGAAGGGAATGCCAAATCTAGAGGGAGTGCAATTAGATAGGGAGATAAGTTCTAATGGGTGTAGAATTGGTGTTTCTAGGGTGACAGACTATAAACTTTACTAATTCGGTCTAAAGTTGGAAGTAAGGGTCCTTGTTTAGTCCTATAGAGAGGGCATGGTGGGCAATCTAAAAGTGAGAGGCTAGAATCTACTCAGCATAACCACATAAATTAGAACTAATTTTAGATTAGCCAATTTTCTTTATGCTCCAAAGGTGTAAAGAAATGTATGATTCTATTTGTCACAATACCTCATTTTCATCTTTACACATTTGATTCCTGTACTGATTTGCAATCTCTTTACAAGGGGAAAAACTTTTTATTATAATTGTATTTCCTTACACATTTTTTATTTTATAGACTTTGCATTTAATTTTAGTTTAAATTTAGAAGTAGCCACTTTAGTTACGCCCTTTTAGAAATAATTCAATATTATTCTCCTA
>NW_018226994.1:15865-17727 GCF_001263595.1 Phalaenopsis equestris
TGTATCAGGGTAGAGAATTAAAATTGCTCCTATTTGGCACAATACATATTATGAACATTTATCTCATGTCATTTTACCATAGCCTCACTGTAGTGGGAAGGATACCTTTTCATATAAAAACCTTTGTTACATAAACATAGTTAATAGATTAGTATTTACTGTTTTAAAATTTGCATAATTAATTTGATAATAGTTTAGAAATTTAATTTTGATTACTTCTCAAAAATTGAAATTAGTGACAGTGATTTTAATAGACTTTCTGTAAATTTCCTAGCAAATTTGTCATTTCCAATTTAAACCTTCCGTGTAGGATCGATACTTGGGCTTAAATAGAAAGTCCATTATTACTTGATAACAATACGTATAATTGCGTAGAATCTGAATATTAATTAATTATATTTAATTAAATTTTACACAATATATCGCAACAAAAAATTTGGATCAACAAGCACTCTCAATTCTTCTTACAAGTGTAATGAAGAAGAAATCTCTCAACTTCCCTCTCCTCTTACAATCCTTGTAGAAAATCTCCATGCCCTTGAGTTTCTCTCTCTCTCTCTCTCTCTCTTACCTTTTTCAAACACTCTGTCCTTCACGCCTCTGTTCAGCCCTCCTCTTCAAGCCCTAGATTTCCCTCTCTTTTATTAGAAGCTGCTTCCCTCCAAAAATAATTCAAGATTCCCTCCAAAATTCTATTCAAAAGTCAATTCTATTGGATTTGAAAAGACATGTTATTGATCCAAGAGACATATCCCTTCATAAAAGAACATTCCAAAGTGTATAGATGCATTGAATCACTCCATGGGGCATTTAAATCAAGTGGCCTTTTTGAAATTTACATAAAATTCATCTTAAATCGCCTTAATCTTCAAAAAATTGTCTCTGGCGCCTCTAGCGCCTCAGGCGCTTTAGGTGCCAACTTGCTTAAGATCATGTTGTTATGGGTTTTAGTGCTTTAGGCCCCGACTCTCTATAAAATGGCACTTCAGGCACCAATTCTAGCACTTTAGGCTCCTCTCTCTGTAAAGTGGCACTTCAGGCGCTAGTTATGGCGTTTTCAGGCGCCGCTTCTGGTGTTTCAGGTGCCTTAATTTCAAAATTTTTTGTTTCGGCTCAAAATTTCATCCTTTTTTATACTTTTGCTCAAAATGCCTAAAATTAATGTGCCTACAAAAAAGACATGAAAATACCCTTCTTTAAAATGCAATATCACTAAAAATAAATAACACATTTTTTTGGAGTATCATACTTGCGCAAATTTCCTATTTAGAACTTTTAAATTTTTCTATTTCTTCTTGCTTATTATGTAATGTACTATCTTAAACTATTTAAAAATTCAAGTTTGGAGGTGGGAGAAACCTCATTTGTAAAACTATTTTTCCTAAATAAACTATTTTTTGAAAAGAAAATTTATTTTAACATAACCTGTGGTAAGTGGTGCTAACTTTGGAGAACTATATTTTTGATTCTATAAGTTTAATAGTAGACTTCAGTAAAATTTTCTAGTGATAAGGGAATAGTTCTAGAGGTAAGATATTTTGGTATCAAAGTTTAGGATGATGCTTTTCTATTCAAAGTAGACAAAGATTATATTTTTGAAACACTTGGGATCTTACACATATAATTAAAAAAAAAAGAATTTGAAACTTTATGAAAAATTCTTTTTTACTAATACACATTATCAAGTAAGGAAATGTGAGATATGCTTTTAACTTTAGGAAGAGGATAATGCAGTTGAAAATCATTAAAGGATAATCAGATATAGTAATCCTCACATGAAAAAGTAAGCATTAAAAAGATCCTGAAAGAAAACAAAAAAAGAAAAGAAAAAGCATAAAAAGAAAAAAATGTGAGGAGAAGCT
>NW_018226995.1:0-5537 GCF_001263595.1 Phalaenopsis equestris
TATGAAAATCTCAACATATTTTCCTTTAGTCAGTCACCCTGCTATGGTAAATGGTCCAAGTAGGAGTTCAACCAACAGGTGGTGCGACCTTGATCAAACAGTGGGTTAGAGGGCTCAAAGTGATGGAGTTTGAGTGGTGAATTTCTTATTAGGCTCTGGTGAAGCTTAAGAGCACTTCAGTTTGGAGTTTGGTGGTGTTTGGTGGAATGATAGAAAATGCCCTGGAATTGGGCTATGAAATTGAGCTCATGTAGTGACGAGGATGGCTGAAAGATGGTTGGGTTGAGCTTAAAGAGGCTTGAAGAGGCTCTGGAAAGATTTTGGCAGAGTATCCCCAGGAAATTGGATGGTCTTCCTTTATTTGATTGTGGGGGGTGGGGTTTAAATACAAGAGCAATGGTAGCCACCAGGGCTGGCCAGTGGGTGCAAGAAGTGGTTAGGTGGAGGGCTGAGTGGTACAAGTGAGCAATTAGAATGAGCAAACTCAGATAATTCAAATTTGAAGTTTAAGCCTGGGGATGGCTCCCGATTTTGATATTCTTAGACCAGTAGGCCGGCCGACCGGGCCAGAGCTAGTGGTCAGGTGGCCAGGTGAGCCAGTGGGAGAGTTAATAATGAATAACTCTAAATGGTTAAGGCTTGATGGCAAATATCTTTGGGTTTAGCTAAATATGGGAAGAGATCCCCTAAATCAATGGACCTTTAGTCCATGGCTCATATAGGGTGGGCTAGGTGGGTCTAGCCTGGTCTCTAGGGTCCAAATGTTGGTTGTAGAGGCTATGGTTTGATCAATTTGGCTAAGTTTGGTTACATGCATGGCTTAGGTTCAAAATCATGTCATGAGCTTGAATTTTAGTTTAAGTTTGGCTAGACTTTGAATTTGGCTTAATTGATTGATCAAATTGGCTTGGATAATTGTCATGAGAAGTTTGGAAAAGGAATTAAGTGACTTTAAATTGATTTGGGAAGGTCAATTTGAGGAAATTTGGTTCATGGTGAACTTTGGGCATTTGGGTTAGACTTGGGCTAGATTATGCATATGATTTAATTGATGGTTCAATTTGATCTAAAAGATTGTCATGAAGAATTTTGGATATCAATTGGGTGGAAATTTTGGAGTTATGAGGTTCAATTTAGTGGGATTTGGGCTTAAGTGCCATTTTGGGGATTTTAGCTCAAGTTGTATTTGGGTGAGCTCTTAGTTCAAATTTGGGTCAATTGATTGTTTAAACTGATTTGGGGAAGTGTTATGAAGAATTTGGAATTCAAATTTGGGGAAATTGATTTGATCTTGAGATTCAATTTGGGGAATTTGAGGCTATGGCTAAAATTGGGGATTTTGGTTTGGGATTGAAATTGGACTTGAAATTAGGTTCAATTGGGCATGATTTTAGTTTCAATTGGGGTTGGGAATAATGAATTTGAGTTTGGAAATTGAAATTGGGGGAGATTACAATAAATTTGGTGGAAATTGGGAGTGAATTAGAGAATTTGGGCCCTTAAGTGCAATTTGTGGATTTTGTTCAAAGTGGTCAAATTGGGCCTAATGGAGTGTTCAATTTGATTTTGGGGAGATTTGAAGTGATTTTGAAGATTTTGGGAATTTTTGGGGTTTAGGGGCAATTTGGTAATTTTAGGTGATTTAGAATAGTTTGGGATCAAAGAGGGTCAAAATAGGAATTTGACAAGGTTGGGATGGATTGAGGATGTTAATCATGAGGTCACCCTATTTGAGCCATAGATCAAGGGGACTCCCATTATGAATCCTCCATGTACTGGTCTTACCCAAACACTAGCCCATGGCTAATGGCTTGGGGGACCATCCACATGAGTTTCCAATATAGTAGGAGATCAACTAAGCATATTTGGCTAAGGATGAGATTGTGAGTGTGAGAGCAAGTGTGTGTGTGTGCAAGACTGACCAAGGCCACATCATCCAGGGTTAACTCTAAGGCTAAACAGTCCTATAGGGACTCCTCTTGAGCTCCCCCATATTGGTCCCACCTACTAACTGCTAAAGGTTAAAACCAACATGTGGAACTTCAAGATGAGCAAAGAAGAGTTTAGGATTTCTATTGGTGAGGGTACCATAATTAGTCATCTAGGAATAGTAAACAAGAAAGTCATATGGCTAGATCCTAGGCTCCTAAAGAAGGAACTAGACCTCAACCAAAAGAAAAGTCAATACTTACTTACCTTTAGTTGTTTTATGGTTTATATGGTCTGCTAGAAACAACCATAAGCATGCAAACTCTCCACCTAATCTCTCTCTCACTGTGTCTTATATACTGTCTCACTATTTCAAATCTTGCCAAAAATTAAGCATTGCATTACCTGTTCCTGTTACTAACAAGGGTAGGATGCCACTATTAATTAGATGACAGCCCCCTACTCTCGGTTGGATTAAGGTTAACATTGGTGGAAGTTGGACTCCTACTGTTGCTGGTGCCGGAGGTGTTTTTAGAAATTCTTTGGGTAACTTGTTATGCTTCTTTGCTTCACCAATATGTGCTCAGAGCCTTATTGAAGCAAAATGTTGGGTTGTTTTGTTTGTTGTACAGATTGAAGTGATCATTACATTTCCTAAGCTAATTATTGAAACATATTCCATAAATATTTATGAAATGTTGACTAAGGTTACTAAACCCCTGTGAATTTAGTTTTCCAATTTAATACAATTTGGCACATTAGTTCAGCTAACTAGCTTCAGGTTCAAATGAGTTTTATTCACCGGGAGGGCAATACTCCGGTAGACTGGCTAGCTAAGAGAGGCAATAATATGGTTTTTGTTGGTTTGCACCCCCAACTCTCTTTAAAGAGACTTCTACTTTGGGATAATTTAGATATTCATTTTATCATGATTTAATGTTTTTTTGGCTGTTTGGTTTCTCCTCTCCTTTTATAGTGCTTTATCCTTTTTACCGCAAATGCTTTCCTTTGTTGCTATGTTTAGGTTTGTTGGGATCTACACTTTTGGATGCTATGAATTGTGGCTGACGTTTGGAGGATCTGTTTCTTGCTCCGGCAAAGTGCTGCTACTATCGTTTGGAGGATCTATTTTTTGCTACCGAAATCAATTGAGCTCATCTACACGTGTTTCAACTCTTTACTGTCTCAACCACTGTCTTAGGGTCAATCCCTCTTTTGCTTCCTCTTTTGGGTATACTTGTCATCTCCTTTTTGGTGAGTTAATTTTTTTTGGGAAGACTTGTAATGGGGAGATGTGCAACCCCCTATAAGTGGGTAATGTATTTTTTTGGGTGTATATATATATATATATATATATATATGCATATGAACGGGAAGACGAAACGCAGCTATAAAAACTAGTGTGACGGGAACCATATAATACTCGAAGTAGAACAATCATTATCAAAAATAGAAAACATCATTCATTCTTTCTTTATTTATTTAATTACAAAGAGGGGTGCTTCTCACAAAACCCTTGGATACTACTAAAAAAGGAAAAAACCTAATTAAATTATCGTTCGCGGCTTCATCCAAGACAAACCCTCAGTGACATAGTTGTACATACATAAATTCATGACCCAGCTTTGATAAAGTCATATTGACTATCTCTCAGGTGAGCGACAAGGCTCTCTTTACAGGCGCGCCATCTCCCTACGATCGGTAAGCATCTCTCTCTAAAATTCTAACAAGCTTCTCACGATGTGCAACAACTTCTTTTCTACCCGGTCAACTCTCTCCAAAACCTCAGCAACTCCTTTATCATCATCCCTCCAAGGATATCCCATGAACTGAATGAAACACTCCTCCATTTTAACAAGGCAACGTATTAGAAAGTCAACAGACCCCTCCACCCCCGGGTACCTGCTCTTCTCTCACTGCATCAAAAGAGACATGGCAACCCACATTTTTTCCCCCACCAAGGGGCGAATCTTCTCCATCCTTTGGGCTGCAGTGCCTAGTTCCATGGTACCCTGTTCCATGGATCACAACAATTTGTTATGCGGTGTCTGCCCCCCACCCACACCCACACCCACACCCACACCCACACCCACACCCACACCCACACACATAAGGATGACCCTGTCGTCCTCTTGATTGATGTTATTATCTGACAAGATAGAATCGATTGTCATGACTTTAGTAACTGCAAAAGAAGTGTGAATGTCATGATTCAAGCTACCTACTCAAAAGTCGTTTCCAGCCAGATG
Organism: Phalaenopsis equestris; assembly: GCF_001263595.1. NCBI lineage: Eukaryota > Viridiplantae > Streptophyta > Magnoliopsida > Asparagales > Orchidaceae > Phalaenopsis > Phalaenopsis equestris. The sequence goes on from NW_018226995.1 coordinate 4,179, forward strand.
GGTTGTAAGAAACAAGACTATCACTCGTCTCCTCTAACCCTCTAACCATAGAGGAAAAGCCTCCCTTCTGCAGTTGAAGTTGTGTCTCAAACTTATTTTCCGCCTCCTCAAGACCTTGAGGAGTCGATGCTCCCACAGTAATCTAAACTGACATTCCTCCCCCTAGGGTAGGATTGACCACCTCAGACGAGTGCCCTAAAAGACAAACGTCGCGATGCCCTCCAGTCTCCTCCACAACCTTCTCATGCAATGAACCTACGAGGAAACCCAAAGTCACAGTTCGATCCTTGAACTCTCCAGTTCATGGCTTCTGCACACCCTCTTATTGCTCAACTCCCCTGTAGAAATTTCGCTCACCATCTTCCGCTTTGTGTCTGATTTACGGGCCTTAGCCCGCATGTCACTCACAGCCTTAAGAAAGGTCTGCTTGTCGACAGATGATGCTTCTCCGTTAGACATAGGATAAGACATGAAAGGGAGAAGGTGAAAGTTTCCAAAAGTGTGAGAAGGAAAAGAGAAGGCACAAATTTCCCCTGTCTCATGGCTTATTAATAGCAACATGGGCACGAAAATTCATGGAAGTTCATTATTGTATAATAATTTCATTTTATTATATCTTATATGTTAAAAAGGTTCTCTTGTGCATATGTGCTTGGAAGCTTCCAAAGAGCAAGCGAAATGAGAGCTAAATATGTATATGAAAAATATGTCATCACAAATCTCAAAGAAAGCGAACAACTCGAGAAGAAGGAACGACCGATCCAACATGCTTGTTGACGAACGACAAATTCTATGCTAGAAAAGAAGATCTAGATCGAGCAACCAGAAGAACATGTTGAAGGATTGCCCAAAAGACGACAATTGGTCATGGGCTGATCGGCAAATTACTCGGCTTCAAATCAAGTATCGACAAGGTCAAGACAGGGCAAGCGGCCGGCAAAACTCTTACCCACCGAATAGATTTGACATTCTTATTATATTCAATTATCGTTATGATTAATAAAGGGTCCCTCTAAAGGCTAATGATAAGTGAACTGATTTATAATTTTGTTAGGATGGAGTCAATTCTTATAAATATGGAGTTCATATCATGAATAATGGCTACGCATTCTTACTGCTCTCTATTGTACTCTCTCCCATCTTTCCCACAAAATGTTCTATACCTCGGATATATTTCCCGAACACTCCTGAATTCAACATGTTCAATGGTGGATAAATAAAATTCTGATTAAATAGCAATGCATGACATATATTCATATACATGAATGAATACATAACATCTATAAAGATATTACATTATGAATTAACTTACTTTTATTTTTTTTTTAATATTAAAATCATGTATAAATACAACATATG
>NW_018226996.1:0-1307 GCF_001263595.1 Phalaenopsis equestris
TGCCTTGGGCGCCGACGGTGCCATCGATGCCACCGCCGGCGGGTTTTTCCCAAGAGTCCAGACAATTAAATACTAAAGGCTCGCCGATGGCCCCATCGATGTCTCCGATGGTGAGATTGGCGGGAGGCAGTTTCTGGAATTTGAATAGGCGGTTTTTGGCGGGAGTTACCCCTTTTAAACTCCTAAATTCGATTCCTAAGTTCATATTTCCCCCAAAAATGAAAGTTCATATTTTTCCCAAGAATGAAGTGAAACTCCACCAAATTCATCCCTATGGTGTTCAATTCCCCTGAAAACCATAGAATGCGAGTGTTCAACCAGAGAAAGTTCATTAGTGCGGAGGCGCAGCGAATCTTCAACAAGGCACTAGCAAAGAAAAGATTAATCAAGGAATGAGGATTCGTAAATCGAGGATTGAGTAATCTATTGATGGAAATTGAAGAAATGATCATGCAACGAAGATGGGAAGTGTTGTGCTACACTACAGCCGCCGTAGTTGTGCCTGTGGTGAAGGAATTCTATGCTAATTTGCATGGAATCAACCAGGGAGTCGTCTATGTGGGAGGTAGATGGATAAATTTTACTCCTGCATGAATCAATGAATTATTTATGATCGATAATGTTCCTGTCTGCCATTATTCCAACTTCGTCCCGATAAGAAACTAGATGAATGAAATTTACCAATATTTAACGGACGAACCTAAAGACTGGGAAATGAGAGAAAACGGGTATGTTAGTTTTTCTGCGACACTCCTAAATCCCGTTTTGAAACACTGACACTACTTCATTTCTGCAAAACTTTTACCAACAATGAAGTTCGGTAAAGTTTCTAAAGAAAGTGTTATTCTGAATTACTGCATCCAAATGGGACTGACGATCAATATTGGATCTATAATTGTGAGGTTTATTTTGGGCCTGATCATTCATGGATCAACTTATGGGCTTGGACACCCTTCCACAATTTTCTTACTTTGCTGTCAGTTCCAAGTATTATATGAAAATTGGGAAAAGGTACTTCTACCTTGGAAGCCTTTGGACCCAACTGAGAGATTCCCAGCCTATGAAGATGAAAATGATATGACTATTATGGTAGATCAATCATCGCAGAATTCACTGACTATTTAACCATTAGTTCCGGACAAAGCACTGGTAATCCTGCGTAGAACCAAGAAATTGGAGAAGGAGGTACAAAATGTTATGAATGCAATTAATAATATCTTTGATTTCTTCGATCATCTAGATTGGAGGATGAAAGAACATTTTGCTCACTCTGGACATATAGAGAAGATAGTTTGATACGTGATGAG
>NW_018226996.1:1397-1803 GCF_001263595.1 Phalaenopsis equestris
TGATCTCAGAGGAGAATCTAGCACTGAATCTGAAGAATAGTAGATTTACATTGCTACCTGTCTGTCTATGTGTGTAATTTGGTTTGAACATAATGTTTGCTTTTCTTTAGAAATTTTCTTTTAGATCTCTGTATAGTTGAAACTGAGCATAGGATGTTTATTTTGAGTGTTTTTGAGTGTTGTGGCTTGGATTGTGACGCTGAATTAATGTATTAAGATTGAGAAAATACCAAACATAGGTGTTTTGTGTAACGTATATTGTAACCCTTGGAATTTATATATAATTGTGATGTTTTGTGTTGTGAAAGTTTATTTATGATAAGTACATCATTTAGTCACTTAAAATTATGTCTATAATGATTGAACGGATGTTGTTGAGGCTTGAAATTGATCGAAATCGCAAAAA
>NW_018226996.1:2178-3786 GCF_001263595.1 Phalaenopsis equestris
CGAAAAATTTGAGAATGTGAAGAAAATATTGGGGAGAATTTCATGGAGCTTAGTGTTAAACTCTTAGAATTACTCTTGGAAGCCATTATTTGCATATTTGAAGTATATTTTGGGATTTTTCTATAATTTTTATTAGATTGAAATGGTTCCACGACAAAAGAGGCAACTTCAGTTTGATGAGTCTCGCTTCATCAATGCGAAGGCTCAATCAAGATTTACTTCAGTATTTGAGGGAAAGAAGCGTATACAAGATTGAGTTTTTTAGAGTCCGGGAGGAGAAATTGAACGAGCTATTACTGAGCGAAGGTGGGAAAACTTCTGTTACACCACCAATAAAGCTGTTGCGAATATTGTAAATGAATTTTATGCCAACGTGTTCTATTCTGAGGACGGAATCGTTGAAGTGTGGGGATTTTCTGTTTAATTTAATGCCGCCCGGATTAACACCTTCTACGAAGTCCCAAACTCCTATTACTGCCACTATGAAACTTTCAATACGATGGAAGGCCCGCTGAACGATGTAATCGACTTTCTCACAAATGTGAAAGGAATGTGGAAGATTAAGCAACGAGAACGGGTAAATTTTTCTGCTTCCATGTTAAATGCCACATCTAAAGCGTGGCACTATTTTATTTCCTCTACTCTGTTACCGATTTATCACCATAGTGAGGTAACTATCACCATAGTCAGGTAACCAGAGATAGAGCTATTCGGAATTTCTATATTCAGAATAATAAAAATATAAATGTGTGGAGAATCGTTTTTAAGAATATATTGACCGCGGTAAGAAGTGAAACAAGTGAAGGTCTAGGACATCCTGACCTTATCTATGCACTTTGCCAACTTTCTGGAGTGGAAGCTGGAGATGATGAGGAATGGGTTTACCCTATGAAACTTATTAGTAAAACTAATTTGAAAACGTATGAATCCCATGAAAAATGGAGAACTGGGAGTACGAGTCAAGAACCTTCTACTAGTAGAGATGTCCCCTCTACAAGTTATGATCTTCCTTCTTCTAGTTCCCCTACCCTAACTAATTTGATGAATGAGTTGGCCTTGCAGCAAAAAAGTATAGAGTTAATAAATGAAAGGATTGAAGGTTTAGAACTTCAACATGATTATGATAGTGAGTACCTTCAAAGGCATTCAAATTTTGAGATAGCTTATTATGCGGCTCAGGCTCGGTACTACAGAGGTAAGCCTGATGTTACTTTTTTTGAGTGCCAACGATATACTCAGTATTAGCCCAATCCACCTACTAACCAAGGAGACGAAGACATAGTTTGGGATTTTGATATTTGAATGTAATTGATGTACTTGAACTTTTATTTTTATAATTTTTTTGTAATAGAAACAAATGTTTGTTTGTACTTTTATTTTTATTGTTGTAATTGGATAATTTTTAATTATTGTTTTAAATGTTTAGTGTGGTAGTTAAAATTTGCATGTGTAGGATAATGGATGTTGATTAGTACTTTGTAAATTGTAATGTAATGTGATTTTCGTTTTTGCATTTTAATTATAATTATTTTGTTAGTATTGTGGATGTGTTAGTGAAATATTTGAAATATTATATTTATTTAATGTTTAGTTTTGTACTTATTTCAA
>NW_018226997.1:0-885 GCF_001263595.1 Phalaenopsis equestris
AAAAGAGAACGTGTAAAGTTCAAAAAAAAAAAATTCTCAAAATATTCATTAAATATGAGATTATTACAAATTTTGGACCCAATCATAGACATATGGCCATATAGATAACCCTAAAAACAATCAAGGTTTCAAAGTTTCAAAGCAAGCAAAGACGAGCAGAGGCAAGCGACATGAGGCTGTGTAATAGGTTTTCAGGTAACGTCCATTTATCGGTAGGAAGGGGGTTTTCTCCCAAAAAACCACGTCCACTAACTGGTATACTCCTCTTGTATAAAGCTTTTTAAGGACAAATGGTCCCTCCCAAATTGGCTCGAATTTGCCACCTATTTTGCGGCGAGCAAGAATAGGTCTTTTGAGCACGAGTACGAGGTCACCAATTTTGAATGTCCTCGGGCAAACCAATTTGTCATGGGCTTGTACCATCTTTGCCTGGTAGAGCTCCAAATGTTGATGTGCTTCCAATCGTTTTCCCTCGAGACTTTGTAGTTCTTCAAGTCTGAGTTTTGTGCTTTCTTCCATTGTAAGTTGGTTGGCAATGGCGACTCTGAGAGATGGTGTCTGGACCTCTAGAGGTAGCACAGCCTCAGTTCCGTACACGAGCATATAAGGTGTACACTGAGTGGGAGTCCTGAAAGTCATCTGGTAGGCCCACAGGGCTTCTAACAGTTTGTTATGCCAATCCCTTTTATTCTCGTCCAATGTTTTCTTCAAAATCTGTATCAGTGTCTTGTTGAAAGCTTCAGTAAGACCATTTGCTCTGGGATAGTAAATTGTAGAGTATCTTCACTCTATCCCACGTCTTCTGATGAAATTATTGATTTATGTGCTTTTGAAAGCTGTCCCATTGTCGGAGATTATCCTTCGCGGTACTCTGAAACGGTAGAC
>NW_018226998.1:0-742 GCF_001263595.1 Phalaenopsis equestris
ACCAAAGGTATTATCTTTTTTTGTCAGCATATATTTATAGTTTATACGTGTGGTCTTATGTTTGATCAACATTAGCCCTGAGTGACATTAAATTATTTCAAATCAGTTAAACTTTATTTGGTTTCATGTTGCTATACGGTGCTTTATTTGGTTTCAAGTTGCTATACGGTGCGCTTCTTGTATAACTCATTATGTCATCAATTTAAAATTTTAATTGTGGCTTGCATGAGGTTCCGAGTCACAATATAAACCTCATGCAAAAAACTTTCCAACTAAATTAAAATGTTTCAGGCTAAGGAATGTTTGAAACATGGAATATTCACCGACATAGTACTTTAAATGGCGTGTTTGAACTTCTGAACTAAAGAAGCTTGCATGTGGCATTCGGTTTGACCCACGAAGGCCGCGACATGCAGCAACCAACTATAGTTTTTTGAACCATCGCCACTGGCTTAAATTGTATAGCAGAACCATACAGAGGCCTAAAAGAAGTTGAGGATTTATGTCGCACTAGACCGACGACCTCAAAATCCTATGACTTGTTGTTTAATTCTAAGGAAAGATGTGCTGTTGTAGAAGACTGCTCACAAAAGTTAGCTCCATGCTCCTCGGCGAAGTAGTAGTCTATCGACACTATTTTAGTCAAGGAGTTGCCCGTTAGAAACTGTCGGCCGACGGAACTGAAATTCCGTCGCCCACTTTGGAAAGATATTTAATATATATATATAATATCCAACTTCTA
>NW_018226998.1:1933-3475 GCF_001263595.1 Phalaenopsis equestris
TATATATATATATACATATACATATATATACATATATACATATATACATATATACATATTTATATACATATATATACATATATACATATATACATATATACATATTTTAATATATATGTTTTAATATATATATACATATATACATAATAAAGTTTTTATTCATAAGAAAGTTATTTATTCATAAGAAATTTATTCATATATATATATATAAGTTTACAATAATATGAAATCAAACCGACCCCTTATTTTTCATAGTTTAAATGAAGGAGCACTATACCTCAAACCCTGTATCTATCCCAACGGATAAACCAAGACTTGAGGATGAGGCTCGATCAAATAAAGTAAGAAATATATGACATTCGTTTGGTCTGCGAAACTATTTTATTTGCCGATAAGTTCTCCTATTTAATATGAAGAATTAAATAGGGTTTATATTAAGTAGCCCCTATAGTTACTTACATCTTAGATAACCGAAATCACCTAAAAAAATTATCGATAAAAATCAGGAAATATTGTCTTCAAAGAGGTCAAAAGGATATGACTTTTCAATGAAATCGGACAAAGAGGTGTGAAAGGGGAACGACTCAAATTTGGAACATTTATTATGGAATCAATCAAAGGAGGAAAAACTAGGGGATGTCATAGATCAGGAGGAGAACCTCAGTGACTTCCTAAGCTATCCTATGGTTTGGCCTCAGTTTTGAGGAGAAATATTTAAATGTTTCATCCTGTCAATTTTATTAGTTTACGACTTACATTTATGTGAAACGATCACACAAATAGCCTAGAAGATGTGAGGATTTAGGACGTGACGAAAGACAACCTTGAAATCCTAAGACAAGTTAGGGTTTATATTGTACAGCAAAGCCATATAAATGTCTAAAGTTAAAGTTGAGGATTTATGTTGCATAAGCAAACAACCTTGAAATCCTATGTCTTGTTGTTTAGATATATGAAAAGATCTATTGTTGTAGAATCTCTTGCTATTGGAGATGGTCGTGCTACCCACAATGCTAACTCCAAGCTCCTCGTGTGACGGGTTTTACGTTTTCTTTATGATTTCAAATCAAATGGCCCTATGGTTATAGTTCTTTAAAAAATTTATGGGGGCATGTTAAAGTTGATTAGAGCAACACCGGCTAGTATCCTATGGTTCTCTCGTTCCGGTTCCACTATTTTCTATCGGATTCACTTAGTCCAAATGAATCTACTAAACTCAACTTGATGAGTTCCATACTTTTATTTAGACCGTGGGAAGCCTCGTTAGCAACTGTAGGTTACCTCATCCGAGGGATTGCCGCTCATCCGATAGAGACATTTTAATTTAGTTGCAATTATTGTTTTATGTGTTTGTGATTAAATTTTGAGTTATTTTATATTTTGAATATTGTGGCGGTGAATTTTATCTTGGTTGATTTTAGTTTTGGTTTTGCTTTTACGGCTATCATAGCAATTTTGGTTTTCATGCAGGGTGTCATCGTTGCTTAATCATGTAAGTTTTATAAGCATAAAAATACAACGTGGAAAGTACAAGAAAAGATG
>NW_018226999.1:0-5197 GCF_001263595.1 Phalaenopsis equestris
ACAAAGACCTTTAAAAGATTATGCTAATTCAACAACAGACGAACTTCACTTGACTATTCAAAATCTTGATATTGCTGGTAATTCATTTGAGCTTAAACCTGCTATTATCCAAATTGTACAAAATAATCAGTTTGGAGGAACATCTACAAAAGATCCAAACTTACATCTTGCTAGTTTTCTTAAAGTTTATGCTACTTTTAAATATAACAGAGTGTCTAATGGTGTTGTTAGGCTTAGACTTTTTCCTTTTTCATTAAGGGATAAAGGCAAGGCTTGGTTAAATTCATTAGCACCTGGATCTATTAGAACTTGGGGAGAACTATCAAAAAAATTCTTAGCTAAATATTTTCCACCTCGAAAACTGCTAAGCTTAGAAATGATATTACATCTTTTTGTCAGTTCAAAGGGGAATCGATAGATATATGAAGCTTGCGAAAGATTTAAATATCTTAGAAATTATCCACACCATTATGTTTTACCAGATTGGTTAGATTGATTAATAATTCAAACATTTTATAATTGATTAGTAGGATCACTTAGATCTATTATAGATGCTGCTGCGGGTGAATCACTAATGTCAAAACTTTTTGATGAAGCATATTTTTTAATTGAAGATATGACTACTAACAATTTTCAATGGCCCTTTGAAAGGGTAAATTCTAAGAGAGTAGCTAATATTATTGATTCTGATGCAATGTCTATTTTAGCACTCAAATTGCTGTTATTTCAAAAAAGATTGATAAAAAAGGAGTGAAATATTCTCAAATACCCCCAGTATTAGAGGAAAATTCACTAGGACAGATCATTGATACTCAATCATCTTATGAAACTTTAAATGTTATAAATAATCGAATAACAATCCCTATTCTAACTTTTATAATCCTGGATGGAAAAATCACCCTAATTTTAGTTGGAATAATTAAAATAATTCGGTGAATCCCTTCGAAAATTTGAGCAACCAAGGATATCCTAGTTATCGACCTTATTATCCTCCTGGATTTAACTCTATTCCTAACCCACAAGTTAAGGAAAAGAAGTTGACGATAGACGAAGTAATGTTAAACATGGGAAATCAAATACAGAATCAATGAGCTACTATCAGAGATATTGAAAATCAATTAGAATATTTTTCTACTGCACTTAGTAACAGACCTTCTGAAATTCTTTCGAGTACGGTGGAAGTTAAGCCAAAAGGAAGTTAATCCAAAAGATCAAAATAAGAAGCAAATTAAAGTTATTCAATCACGAAGTGGAAAAAAAGTTGAAGCAAAGATCCAAACAGAAACTGAAGTTGATGAAGAGAAGGAAGAAATGGAAAGTGACCAAAATGAAAATGAAAAAACACAAGGTCCTTTAGAAAAATCATTACCTTCGTTTCCTCAAATACTGAAGCAGAAGAACAAAGATAAACAATTTACAAAATTTTTGGAAATCCTTAAGAAGTTAACGATAAACATTCCTTTTGTTGAAACTTTGAAACAAATGCCAAGTTATGTAAAATTTATGAAGGATATACTAAACAAGAAAAGAAAGTTTACAGATCATGAGACTGTTGCTAAAAGTATATGCTATTATTCAGAAAAAAGCTTCCTGAAAAATTAAAGGATCCTGGTAGTTTTACTTTACCTTTGTGCTATCGGTGAAAAGTTTTTTGGAAAAGCATTATGTGATTTAGGAGCGAGTATCAATCTTATGCCTTTATTGATGTTTAAATGTTTAGATTTGGGAGAGATTTCCCCTACTACTGTAACTCTTCAGTTAGCTGATCGATTAATAACTTATCCGAAAGGAGTTATCGAGGATGTATTAGTAAAAGTGGATAAATTTATTTTCCCTGTAGAATTTATAGTATTGGATATGGAGAAAAATAAAGAAATTCCTATTATGTTGGGGAGACAATTGCTTGCAATAGGGAGAGCTGTGATAGATGTGCAAAAATGAGAATTAATAATGAGAGTTAATGATCAAGAAGTAACATTTAATATTGCAAAAGCTATGAAATATCCAGCAATAGAAAAATATAATGAATGTTTTAGGATGAAAATAACTGATTATCTGAGTAATGAGCAATTTAAGGAAGAGTTTGAAGATAAATTAAAGCAAGGAGAATTTTTTGAAAATAAGGACAAAATAAAAGAAGAAGATTTGGATTATATTCAAGACAAATTTGAAACTTTAGACATTTTGGAAAATGATAATTATTTCAAGTACTAACCACCTGAACTTGAACTGGAAATATTACCTGCCCATTTAAAATATGTGTTTTTAAGAGTCATCTACATTTCATGTTATTATATCTTCAGAATTAACTGAAATTCAAGAATGAAAATTAATAGAGATGTTGAAAATATATAAAAAGGCTTTTGGATGGACTTTAGCGGATATTAAAGGAATCAGTCCTTCTATTTGTATGCACAGAATTCTATTAGATGAACAATATGAACCTAAAGATGATCGAGATTAGAGATTAAACCCAATAATGAAATAAGCTGTTAAAAAAGAAATTTTAAAATGGCTAGATGCTGGAATTATATAACCTATTTTAGACAGTGCTTGGGTAAGTTCAATTCGCTATGTTCCGAAGAAAGGAGGAGCAACTGTTGAAGAAAATGAGAAAAATGAATTAATATCAATAAGACAAGTTACTGATTGGTGAATTTGTATTGACTATAAAAAATTAAATATAGTCAACAGAAAAGAACACTTTCTTTTACATTTTCTAAACCAAATGTTGAATAGATTGGCTGAAAACAAATATTATTGCTTTTTAGATGGATATATCGGTTATCACTAAATTCCAATTGCTCCAGAAGATCAAGAGAAGACACATTTACAAGCCCATATAGAACATTGTCTTTTCGTAGAAAGTTTTTTGGACTATGCAATGCACCTGCAACATTTTAAAGATGTATGACATTAATTTTTAGCAATTTTATTGAACATGTAATGAAAGTGTTTATGAATGATTTTTCTGTATTTGGAGCTTCGTTTGAATTATGTTTAAATAATTTAGAAAAAGTTCAGGAAGTATGTGAAAAAATCAGCCTACTAAATTGGGAAAAATGTCAATTTATGGTTGCATGAGGAATTGTACTTGGGCATAAAATTTCTAAAAATGACATGGAAGTAGATCTTGCAAAAATTCAAGTTATTGAAAAATTACCACCCCGACTAATGTTAAAGAGGTAAGAAGCTTTTTAGGATATGCTGGTTTCTACAAGCGTTACATAATTTTTTTTTTCTAAAATAACTAAGCCATTATTGCAATTTTTAGGAAAAGACATGAAATTTGATTTTAACGAGAAATACATGAAAGTATTTGAATTACTAAAAGAAAAATCAATCACTGCACCTACAATAGTTCCACCTGATTGAGAGAAACCATTTGAAATAATGTGTGATGCTAGTGATTATGTTATTGAGGCTGTGTTAGGACAAAGGTATAACAAAGTTTTTAAAGTAATATATTATGCTAATAAAACTCTAAATGATGCTCAAATTAACTACACTACTACTGAAAGAGAGTTACTCGCTATTGTTTATGTCTTTGATAAATTTAGACCTTAATTAGAACTAAATGTATAGTGCATACATATCATTCTACTATTAAATACTTGATGCAAAAGAAGGATGTTAAACCAAGATTAATTAGATGGATAATTCTATTGCAAGAGTTTGATTTTACCGTTGTTGATAGAAAGATAAATGATAATCAAATAGTTAATCATTTGTCTAGACTAGAAAGAGAAATATTAACTAATTTTGCAAATTAAATTTTAAAAAATTTCCCTGATGAACAATTATATAGTATTAATGAAATGAATGTACCCTGGTATGCCGATATATTAAATTATATTGTAAGTGATATTTTAACACCCGATATTAAAAATTCACAATTAAATAAATTTATATATGATTCAAAATTCTATTTTTGCGATGACCCATGATGTGTGCCTTATGAAGAAACTCAACAGATAATTGAAAGATGCATGATTTTGAATTTGAAGGACATTTTGGAACGAACAGAACTGCATATAAGATTTTGCAAGCTAGATTTTATTGGCCTAGACTTTTTAGAGATGTTAATGAATATATTAAAATAGGCTATTGATGTCAACGAGTAGGAAATATTTCTAAAAAAATGAAATGCCTCTAAATTACATATTAGAAGTTGAAATTTTTAATGTGTGGGGATTAGATTTTATGGGACCATTTATGCCTTCGTTTGGGAACTTATATATATTACTTGATGGTGATTATTTGTCCAAATGGACCGAAGCATGGATTGAAGTTATTGTTGTTCCTAAATGTGATGCTTAGAGTGTTTCAAATTTTTTTAAGAAAAATATTTTTACAAGATATGAAATGCTAAGAGTAATTATTACGGATGAAGGATCTCATTTTAGAAATAAGAGAATTGAAAAATTAATCAAGAAATATGATATTATGCGTACTGCTTATCATTCTCAGACTAGCAGTCTAGTAGAGATATCAAATCGTGAAATAAAATAAATTTTAGAAAAAAACTATAAAACCCTATAAATTGGATTGGTCTGCTAGATTAGATACTGCATTATGAGCATATAGAACTGCTTATCATTATGGGCATACAGAACTGCTTATAAGACTTTAATAGGAATGTACTCATATAGATTTATTTTTGGAAAAAAAACATGTCATTTACCAGTAGAATTGGAGCATAAAATATTTTGGGCTATTAAGGAATTTAATTTTAATTTAAAGGATGCTGGTGAGAAAAGATTATTGCAACTCAAAAATAAGAAATGAAGCATATGATAATGTAAAAATCTATAAAGAGAAAATGAAAATATTGCATTATCAGAAGATTATTCAAAAGAAGGTTGAACCTGGACAAGAAGTTTTATTATATAATACAAGATTGATATTATTTCCAAAAAACTGAAATCTAGATGGTTATGACCATTTAAAGTGATTAAAATCTATCATTATAGAACAGTTGTTATTAAAAATCCTAACACTGGAAATATATTTAAATTTAATGGGCATCAATTGAAACATTATTATGAAGGGAATATACCACAATTTAAAGAAGTTTTAAGGTTAATTCAACCCAACTAATCAAATGATATGTCGGGCTGACGACGTTAAACCAAGCGCTTTAGGGAGACAACTACGCTTTAGGGAGACAACCCATATATAAATAAATAAATAAATA
>NW_018227000.1:0-4580 GCF_001263595.1 Phalaenopsis equestris
CTCAAAATTAATGTTAGATTGTGCGGTTTGCGTCTCAATTTAGGTTGAATGGGTCACCCATTTGACTACATAATAGCAGCTGATTCGTGGTGAAATTGTTTAGCCGCAAATTACCGGTGGATAATTTTGCCCTAAATCTGTGAAAAAAATAAAAAAACCAATCAAAATTTTCACACCAACATCAAAATACAATCCAAAGAATCATAATACAATCTAGAGATCGTAATACTAAACATAAGAATCAGTTATATCTCACAACAGAACAAAGGAATATCAAGAAGAATAAAAATCATCATAAACATCACAAATAAACTAACAAATCATCCATGTGAATAGTTCATTAAATATTTGTGAAATACGTATAATGTAATATCCAAACATCAAAGAAAAAATAATACACAACAGTTCTACTTAATCCTTATCCTTATTTTTACTTCTTCTTGCATGTTGCTCAGAGGTCGCTTGCCACGACAATGCATGTCACTCTGCAGCTACTTAAGAGTTGCCCTAAGCCTCTCGACCATAAGATCCGTGAAACAACATTCTGTGTTGAAGCTCTCTCCTAACTCTTTATTGAGTGTGGATACACGCCTAGAAAGTTTGTCATCAACCATTCATGTCAACCTCTCAATCTTAACCTCAACGGGAATGCTCAGCCTCAAAGATAAACCCTTGATTGCCCAACTCGTAGACCCTCCACTTCCTCTTCCATATAGCTTCCCTCAAAGTCTTGGTATCTGAGTGATCATATGGAGACTGTTCGCTGCGGCTGCCAATACATGTAGGACTCTGACTCCAGCTCTCCCTCAGGCATAGTCCTCTTGTAGAAGTAATACCAATGGAAATTTAATACTTTATATAAAATGATAAGTAAAGTAAAGAAGTAAATTATTTTTTTACTTACATTGAGTGGCCAAGATATATTGTCGACCCACTTTTTCCCTTAGCATCGATGTGTTCGGGCATGCAACTCAGCAGTAGTGGGCTCTCATCCAATCTCTTGCCTCAGTAAACATGTAAAATGAAAAAATATCAAATAATTACATAAAAAGAATCATCGAGTACTTAATGAACTTTACCATATTCCTTTAGTACTAGATGTGCAAGTTGAAACCTCCAATGTGTAATGAGGCTCCCATGCCCCGATAGATACTCGATACATGATTCTGCTAGGCCGTCTCCATCTTCCTTAGGTGCTTAGTAGTGGACCATGCTCAATTCAACTTGGGCAAGACATTCTTGCTTATCTAGACTGGACTCTGATTTTTCTTACAAGTTATGTTGGACATATATCCCAAGTGGCGCTTCCCTCAAAGTTCTTATTGACCTGCTGATGGTCCTCGACATCTTAGCAGAAGTCACTCAACAAAAATAATATGAAGTAATGTTTTTTATTATAAATTTATTATTTTAATTTACAATTGCAATTCAAAATTAATTTATTTTACCTTAAACTCGTAGAAGCACATGTCCCAATCCTTGATCGTGATCTTCTTCCAAGAAAGGTTTAGAGTATCATCTTTTGAGGATCTCTGTGATGTGATGGACAAGCAGAATGGATAGAAAAAAACTAAAATACAAATCTTAGCAAAATATTAAAATTTTAAACAAATATAAATTACTATAAGTTAATTTAGGTTACTCAATAGCCTCTATTCATTAAATTGCATATATTGTATTAAAAAAAATGTAGAAATTTACTATGCAAAAGTGTGCTTAACCTAAACAAGAATGCAATCTATACTTTATAACAATAAAAAGAGTGAATTATTCTTATGTACATGCTTCAAAAGAAAACTATTATATAAGATAAGTTGTGCAAGAAAATGAGTTGCCTTATTTAGCAATATGCATAAAGAACACTTGTCAAAGAGAAGTGAGAAATCTTATGGCTCAAATCTCACGAGGATGATCTTGCAATTTTTTTCTCTCCAAGATTGCTCTAGAAAGCTAATCACATGGTTGTCATCTCTTTATATGATAAGTGACCCCACCCGCAATTATGCAAATTTTTTAGTCTTAAAATATGGTCAAAAGCTTGACTCAATTTATATTAAGTCGGTAATGTGCAAAATTAAATATTATATAAAATTGATAAAATGACTTACACATTAGGGGTACTGCGCAAGTATACGTATCATTTCAACTAATATAGGGCTCTAATTGAGTCATAAGTATCGATCCCACAGGGATAGACAAAACTCTTATAAGATGACTTTAGTAAAATCCTCTTTAAACTGCAGTTAACTTATATAAGAAATGATAAAAAATTTTTGTATGTTAACTAATCCTACAAAATTTAAAAATAAAGCTAAGTACACTAAGCAAATGCAGAATATAAATGCAAGACAATCCAAAAAAGCCTAAAATGTAAACTTACCACTAAGCAATTCTAAACTAACAAAGTATAAAAGAGTTTAAATTTGTATAAAACAACCTTCCTCTTGCAATTAGTTTATAATCTGTGTAGGAATCTAATAATTTTAATTATAATTAATGTATTGTGCTAAATAAGAGCAAACATATTCTTTACCCTCTCTAGAGAGCATAAAGAACATTGGTTAATCGAGAGTTAAGTCAATAACCCCGTGGGTAGTCTGGGAAGATACTAGACGTCACTCTAGAGTTATCACTTACTTCTCACATGAAGGCTAACATCTCGCTTTAGGTTTCAAACATTTGGATCAAATTGGAAATTTTAGTCTGCACTTTAAATTCTCCAATTTATGCCTATCAAAACTTGTTTATCTATTTATTTGCACTTAACCCCATGAATTACATTCTCATCCATGAGCAAAATGTGATTCTTACAATTTTCAGGAATGCATATCCCTTTCGGGTCATTATGTTTCACAACAGATTTTAACAAATGAATTGGGCCAAATCGATAAGAAAATTAAGCATAGAGTTTAAATCATCATAATTTATGGAATTAAAAGCACTTCTAGTAAACTTCATTCCTACACATAATTATTCCTCACTGCAGTGAGAAAGGAAACTACTCATATCTCATGGGGAAGAAACAACAGCATATGGAGTTATAGATAAATATAAGTTTACAAAACAAGACTAAGTAAAATAAACAAAATACACAAGTTATCTCAAACTCCTTCCCAAGCAATGCTTCTAGTTCCTTTGATTCATTCATACTCCTTACAATTCCACTCCAATCTCACTTAGAACTGTAGTGACGAAGATATCTCGAACTTCTCCTCTTCTCCTCCAAATCTAAGCAAGCGTCCAAGACTCTCCTTCTCTCTCTAAGAAGACTCTCTTCTCTCTAAGAAGGCTCCCTTCCTCTCAAAAAGACTTCCTTTAGACTCTTCAGAAGTCTCTTTAAATAGAGCTCTCAAAATCACCAAGAGTTACTTTCCCTTATCCATGTTCATTAAACCATCTAAAAAAATCATCTCTGGCGTCTAGACTCCAGGTCAACATTGGCCTTTTTGCTTCCTTTGACTCCAACTTGCTCTATTTTCGTTCAATTTGCTCCTCTTGCTCCATTTAGTGTACCTACAACCAAAAACATTAAAAATACCTTTCATTAAAGCGCAATATAATTAAAAATAGGCATTAAATGTGCAAATAAATATAATATATTATTGACCTCACTTTTTCTTGAGGTCTAGTCTTTCTTCCTTAGGAGCTTAAGACCTAGCCATAGAACTTTTCCATTGACTATCCTATAAGACTAGTGATGGAGCCCTCACTAATAGAAATTTCAAATGCTTCTTTTCTCTACTTGGAGTTTCATATATTAGTTCTAACATCTAGCACTTAGTAGGATGAAAATAATATAAGGAAGCTCAAGAGGGGTTCCCCATAGGACTGCCGGACCTTAGGGTTGACCCTGGGTGATGTGGCTTGGCTAATGCACACACTTGCAATAATTTACACTCACATTTCCACTTGCAACCTTGAAACCTAACCTACACATGTCTAGTTTGGTTCCCTTGCCTCTTTGAAAACTCTTGTGGGTGCTCCCCCAAACCATTAGTCTTTAGCTAGGGTGGATATGAGCAGCACATGGAGGATCCACAGTGGGCTTTCTCTGGCCTCATGAAACCATGAGGGTGATTCTATGATTAACATTTTCATCAAACTTCAACCCTACCCAAATTTTAAATTTTTGACCTTTTAGCCCTAAACTTCCCCAAAATTACCAAATTGTCCTTAGAAACTTATACACCTAAAATATTTAGTATTTTAGACACATTTTTATACTTATTTTTGAGATATTGCGCTTTAATGGAAGGTATTTTTGTGTTTTTTCTTCAGGTATAGGTAAAAAGGTGAAAAATGCTTAAAGGAGTGAAAAAGGATCAAATTTGAAGCAAATATGTGAAAAATGTGCAAAAGTGTTTGGGCGCCTAAGCGCCAGATTTGCCATTTAGGCGCGGTTAAACAGAGAAAGACGAGCATAAGGGCCAGAGGCCCCGTGCTTAAGCACCAGTGGCGGTTACTAGACGAGTAAATTCGGTTTTTGTTAATTTTGAAGATTTTTGTGAATTTTGAAGAGGTTTTTAAGACACCCATTGGCTTAATAGTGGTTATTACCACCACGGGCTAAAATATCACGC